>NW_022437008.1:4153338-4180838 GCF_009761245.1 Sapajus apella
GTTGTTAAAATAAGCACAACTTCTAATTTTATTGCAATTAGAATGTAGAAAAATAATGCCTTTCACTTCCATGATAAGAAAAATTTTGCCGGGCGCGGTGGCTCAAGCCTGTAATCCCAGCACTTTGGGAGGCCGAGGCCGGTGGATCACGATGTCAAGAGATCGAGACCATCCTGGTCAACATGGTGAAACCCCGTCTCTACCAAAAATACAAAAAATTAGCTGGGCATGGTGGCGCGTGCCTGTAATCCCAGCTACTCAGGAGGCTGAGGCAGGAGAATTGCCTGAACCCAGGAGGCGGAGGTTGCGGTGAGCCGAGATCGCGCCATTGCACTCCAGCCTGGGTAACAACAGCGAAACTCCGTCTCAAAAAAAAAAAAAGAAAAATCTTGACTTTCTATGGGACTGAGAGTGGTGGAGGACTCGTGATGAACTGAATTCCTGAGAGAAATCCAAACTGCTAGGATTACAGGCATGGGCCACTGTGCCTGACTCCTTTTTGTATTTTTTATTTTTTTTTTTTTGAGATGGAGTTTCGCTTTTGTTACCCAGGCTGGAGTGCAATGGCGCGATCTCGGCTCACCACAGCCTCCGCCTCCTGGGTTCAGGCAATTCTCCTGCCTCAGCCTCCTGAGTAGCTGGGATTACAGGCACACGGCACCTTGCCCGGCTAATTTTTTTTTTTTTGTATTAGAGACGGGGTTTCACCATGTTGACCAGGATGGTCTCGATCTCTTGACCTCGTGATCCACCCGCCTCGGCCTCCTAAAGTGCTGGGATTACAGGCATGAGCCACCGCACCCGGCTCCTTTTTGTATTTTTTTGAGATGGAGTTTCATTCTTGTTGCCCAGGCTGGGGTGCAATGGCAATGATCTTGACTCACTGCAACCTCTGCCTCCTGGGTTCAAGCGATTCTCCTGCCTCAGCCTCCCAAGAAATAAGCCATGTGTAGGTGAACAGAGAGCTGCATAACTCCATATAGATGAGTGTTGTGGCTATGGTGGGTAAAGGAGTATGCCAGCTGTGGGTATAACGACTTTACAGAGAGAAGAAATTAGCAGGGCCTTAAATGAGGCTTAGAACTTTTCTGATAGATGTCTCTTTCTTAAGTTGCTATAAATCAGGAACGATTCCTGACCTTTGTTTTTCATTTTACCAATGTTTTTGAAAAGCACAGCCCCCATTATTTTGGAAATTGTCCCTTAATTGGCGTTTGGCTTATTTTTTTTCTGCATGATTTTGGTTATGGAATTAATACCACAGAAGTAACCTGGTGTTGGCCTCAGTGTATCACATCAGGAGACAGAACATCAGTTTGTTGCACTAGTGATTTTTTTTTTTTTTTGAGTCTCACTCTGTCACCCAGGCTGGACTATAGTGGTGTGATCTCGGCTCACTGCAACCTCTGTCTCCCTGGTTCAAGCAATTCTCCTGCCTCAGCCTCCTGAGTAGGTAGGATTACAGGTGCATGCCACCACACCCGGCTAATTTTTGTATTTTTAGTAGAAACAAGGTTTCACCATGTTGGTCAGGCTGGTCTAGAACTCCTGACCTTGTGATCTGCCCACCTCCGCCTCCCAAAGTGCTGGGATTACAGGCGTGAGCCACCATGCCCAGCCAGTAAATGTTAATGTTGATCACTTAAGGTGATTTCTGCTGGGTGTCTCCCTTGCATACGTATAGGTACTAGTTTTGCAATGAACAAGTCCTTCAATATATTCTTGATTTTATCTTCACTGTCATTGAACTCATTTGCTACTCAGGTGTATCAAATAATGAAATTATTTGGCTTGAGGGAATTATGGAACTGATCAGGAATATTATTTTCAATAGTCCCCCAGTGAAGGCTAATTTTTCGTTTCATTTTACTGTGAATTCACTTAGTTAGTAGACAGTAGTGCTTTCATGTAGATTTTGCAAGTGCAAAGCCAAAATCTGAGATTTAGTACCTGAAGGTAAATGGTAGATATTAGATAATCATCTCTCCTATGATCTTTGGAGGTGACCATGATGCTTATAGAGGGGTTGAAAGGGGCAGACGGAGCCGGACGATGTGACACTGGGATCAGGTTCTTAGTTCCTGAGCTCTCCAGTTTAGAAGACAGCATTCTCTCGCATACTCAAGGAATTTCCAGAGATCTCCCATTGTACCTTTTCTGGTGGAGATGATCTTCATCTCTTTCCTCCCAAGTATCTCCTTAATCCCAGCACTTTTGGAGGCTGAGGCAGGTGGATCATGAAGGTTAGGAGTTCAAGACGAGCCTGGCCAAGGTGGTGAAACCCTGTCTCTACTAAAAATACAAAAATTAGCCAGGCATGGTGGCGGGAGCCTGTAATCCCAGCTGCTTGGGAGGCTGAGGCAGGAGAATGGCTTGTACCAGGGCAGTAGAGTTGCAGTGAGCTGAGATTGAGCCACTGCACATGACTCTGGGATTACAATCATGCACCACCACATCTGGCTTATTTTGTATTTTTAGTAGAGTTACTGTTTCTCCATGTTGGTCAGGCTGGTCTTGAACCCCTGACCTCAGGTGATCCACCTGCCTCGGCCTCCCAAAGTGCTGGGATTACAGGCATGAGCCACCGTGCCTGGCCAGATAGGTAGTTTTCTAACCCACTCCCTCTCCCTCTACCCTCTAGTAGTCCAGTGTCTATTGTTCCCATATTTATGTCCTTGTGTGTATACTCAGCTCCCACTTAGAAGTGAAAATGTGCAGCACTTGGTTTTCTGTTTCTGCATCAACTTGATTAGGATTATGACTTCCAGCTCCATTCATCTTGCCGCAAAGAACATGATTTCATTCTTTTTTATGGCTGCATAGTATTTTATGGTGTATATGTACCACAGGGTGTCCAATCTTTTGGCTTCTCTTGGCCACATTAGAAGAAGAATTGTCTTGGGTCACACATAAAATACACTTAACAATTGATGAGCTAAAAAAAAAAATCCCCCCAGATCCCATAATGTTTTAAGAAAATTTATGAATTTGTGTTGGGCAGCATTCAAAGCCATCCTGGGCCACACGCAGCCTATAGGCCATGGTTCAGATGAGCTTGATGTACCACATTTTCTTTATCCAATCTACCATTGATAGGCACCTGTATTGATTCCATGTCTGCTATTGTGAATACTGCTGTGATAAACAAACATACAAGTGCATGTGTCTTTTCGGTAGAATGATTTCTTTTGGGTAGATACACAGTAATGGGATTAGTGGGTCAAACGGTAGATCTGTTTTAAGTTCTTTGAGAAATCTCCAGGCTGCTTTCCACACTGGCTGGACTATTTTACACACTCACCAACAGTGTATAAGCATTCTTTTTTCTCCACAGCCTCACCAGTGTCAGTTTTTTTTCTTTTTGACTTTTTTTTTTTTTTGAGATGGAGTCCCGCTCTGTCTCCCAGGCTGGAATGCAGTGATGCGATCTCAGCTCACTGCAACCCTCACCTCCCAGGTTCAAGCGATTCTCTTGTCTCAGTCTCTGGGGTCACTGGGACTACAAGCGTGCGCCGCCATGCCTGGCTAATTTTTTGTTATTTTTAGTAGGAATGGGGTTTCACCATGTTGGCCAGGCTGGTCTTGAACTCCTGACCTCAGCTGATCCACCCCACTCAGCCTTTGAAAGTGCTGGAATTACAGGCTTGAGTTACCACACCGGACCTTTTTTTGTTTTTTTGAGATAGGGTCTCACTGTTTTGCCCAGGCTGGAGTGTAGTGGTATGATCTTGGCTCATTGCAACCTCTGCTTCCTGGGTTCCAGTGATTCTTCCACCTCAGCTTCCCTAGTAGCTGGGACTGTAGGTGCACACCACCACACCTGGCTAATTTTTGTATTTTTATAGAGATAAGTTTTCACCATGTTCGTCAGACTGGTCTCGAACTCCTGACGTCAAGGGATCCACCTGGGTTGGTCTCCGAAAATGCTGGGATTACAGGCATGAGCTACCGTGCCTGGCCTAATTTTTTTTTATTTTCTGAAGAGACAATGCCTTGCTATGTTGCCTAGAATGGTCTCAAACTCCTGGCCTCAAGCAATCCTCCTGTGCTGGCTTCCTAATGTGCTGGGATTACAGATGTGAGCCACCACACCCAGCCCATTCTTTCTTTCTTTCTTTTTTTTTTTTGAGACAGAGTTTCAATCTTGTTACCCAGGCTGGAGTGCAATGGCGCGATCTCAGGTCGCCACAACCTCCGCCTCCCGGGTTCAGGCAATTCTCCTACCTCAACCTCCTGAGTAGCTGGGATTACAGGCACGTGCCACCATGCCCAGCTAATGTTTTGTATTTTTAGTAGAGACGGAGTTTCACCATGTTGACCAGGATGGTCTCGATCTCTTGACCTCGTGATCCACCCGCCTCAGCCTCCCAAAGTGCTGGGATTACAGGCTTGAGCCACTGCGCCCGGCCCATTCTTTCTTTTATATTGAGTATTCAGAATTTTTAAAAATGTATTTTACATCCACAACATTTCTCAACGTGGACTAGCCATCTTTCTTTTTTTTTTTTTTTTTTTTTTTTTTTTTTTTTTGAGACTATAATTTTTTTAAATGGGGAGTCAGGAAACACAGGAAACAGCCTCTTGAGAGGGAGAGACCCCCACACCCTTGGAGTAACCTCTGGGGGGAGGCTGTTCCTGCCCTCTCTTCTCTTTCTGTCTCTTGTATTCCTTTAATATGGAGAATCATTTCCCCCATAAACCCGGCATCCCAGCCCCATCTGGTTATTTATTCCCTCTTTGATTTCCTGTTATTCTGTTAGTTTTCTTTTTTTTTTTTTTTTTTGAGACGGAGTTTTGCTCTTGTTACCCAGGCTGGAGGGCAATGGCGCGATCTCGGCTCACCGCAACCTCCGCCTCCTGGGTTCAGGCAATTCTCCTGCCTCAGCCTCCTGAGTAGCTGGGATTACAGGCACACGCCACCATGCACAGCTGATTTTTTGTATTTTTAGTAGAGACGGGGTTTCACCATGTTGACCAGGATGGTCTCGATCTCTTGACCTCGTAATCCACCCGCCTCGGCCTCCCAAAGTGCTGGGATTACAGGCTTGAGCCACCGCGCCCGGCCCCTATTCTGTTAGTTTTCTAATCTGAAGGGTAACTGGTAACTCCTTAGTTTTCTGCCTTAATTTCTAAGTCATGGCTACTTTCAGTGTAAAAGTTTTCCTCTAGCCATGGTTTTAGTTTCATTCTGTAAGTCTTGGTTTTCAGTTTTTTCATTTGAAATTAATCTTTAATAACTTTTTTGACTCATTGCTGGCAGTAATTCCCTCTCTTCCCACCAGACCACCCTCTGTACCCAAGATTCTGGAGGTTTGTTCTTCGTTTTTTTGTAATAATCTTTACCTAAAACTTTGAGGTTTTCAAATGAGAAGTTTCTTCTGTAAGTGTGTAGAGAGCTAATAACTTATTGCTTTCTTTGGCACTACTCTTCAGCTGATATCTTTGGACACTGAGGTAGCCTCGTTCCCTAGGTTTAGATCTAAAATATTTTCACTATTGCTTCTTCCAGTGTATTTCCTGGTTTGCCGGTCAGTTTCTTTAACTTATCAGTGACACAGTGGTTGGTGTGGCTTTTAATTTCAAATAATATTTTTTCAATTTTTTGCTTTTGCTGATTTTTATGTATGTTGAGTTAATTTTTTAACTAGACATGTTCCCTTGATGGGTATGACTAAATTTTTTTTAATATAATTTAGATGGATTTTCACACCTCAAGCCAGTTAAGAGTGGGAAATAGGACTCCTTAAAGCACAGATATGACAGGTGGTTCAGATTCCCGAGGCTGACGCAGGTGTGGGTGTATCATTGAACCTGGCACGGAGCGCTCAGGTGATAGTTATCACCTTTGATTTAAACTAATGCAGCCATAAATGCTTTCTTTTTTTTTTTTTTTTTTTTGGAGACGGAGTTTCACTCATGTTACCCAGGCTGGAGTGCAATGGCGCGATCTCGGCTCACCGCAACCTCCGCCTCCTGGGCTCAGGCAATTCTCCTGCCTCAGCCTCCTGAGTAGCTGGGATTACAGGCACGCGCCACCATGCCCAGCTAATTTTTTGTATTTTTAGCAGAGACGGGGTTTCACCATGTTGACCAGGATGGTCTCGATCTCTTGACCTCGTGATCCACCCGCCTCGGCCTCCCAAAGTGCTGGGATTACAGGCTTGAGCCACCGCGCCCGGCCCCATAAATGCTTTCTTAGGTGTCTTGTTGATGGTTAATTTCTGTGGAGTTTGATACTCCTTTTGCTGCTTATCACTTGAGAGTCCCCTTGTCACTTGACCTGCTGTTATGTTATGTTTGTTATGTTTGATTTATTACAAATACCCCATCAGCCTGGGTCTCTCTTTACTCCCTTTGTACACATATATCTAAACATAGGGATCTGGATTATATCAGGATCCCACATCCTCACTGCACCCCCCACCACCATATCTTTCTGAAGTTTTCTAGTCCCTCCTATTCATTTGTGCTCCTTAAAGCCCAGCCCCATGCCTGGCTTTGGTTTCCACTGAGTTCTCTTACAAGCATTCTACATTTTTAGATATTAAATCTTTGGCAAGGTCATAGGGCTCTCGGTGGATCCTCCTTCCTAAACACCCACCCAATGGCAGAGGCTGATACTTAACATGCAACCTTGTTTTTTACTTCTCCAGGCAAAAAGGGATGTTGGAAGACATGCTGGAGGGTGTGGAGTGTGAAGGTTTAAAAATAATCTTTGAGTATGTGCTTCATGGTAGGCCTTGTAGGTAGCTTGTGGGTGTGGCTGTGGAGGGATGGCTACAATTGTGGATATTAAGAAAGTCAGGAAAGGAAAAGATCACTCACTCACAACAACAATTCAGAGAAAGTTCCTCAGCGACTTTCCAGCTACTTGATGCCCAGAAGCCTGGCCTCACTTCTGTAAATGCTCGGTCCTGGGGATACAGAATTTAAAGGGGCACAAAAGAACCTCAGTAATCAAGATACACAGTATTTTAATGTAATATCTTTAAAAATAAAATCAATGCAAAAAGAATACACCCCTGTTGAACAATCGGTCAGAATTCTGCCTCCTCTTCACCACCACCCCACCTCCACTCCCACCCTCCGGAAGTTTCCTCCAGGCCGCACCTGTACCCAAGCCTCAGTAAAAATCTCGGGAATTTCCGGATCAAGCCTCGGTTCCTCACCACCGCTACCACCAGGGGATCTTTTGCTGTTCATCCCAAGTTCAGCCTGCATCCCCTAAAATCCTAGGGACATGCGACCAGTCTCCCCCATCTCCGTTCCGCGAGTTTGCCCCAAGCCAATCCCGCTCTCCCTAAAAATAGCGTTGGGGTTCCTTATCCTGGCAACCCTCCTACTCTAGGGGATACAGGGCCGGTGTCGCCCCCACGCCAGGAGTTCCCGCAGAGCGTCGTCTCTCCCTGAGCCGCATCCATCCCGACCTGGCATCTGCTCGGGGAACGGCGCACCAGGACGGAGACTTGCGTGGTGAGCTCAAGTCACCTGCAGCTCAAGGTCAGAGCACACTGGTCATCCGTAGAGCGCCAGGACCACATTTTCCAGAATCCTTCGGCGGTCCCGCGATGCTTAGGCGGCCAGTAAATCTCATTAGGCAGCAGAGAAACTTGTCAGTATCACTTTCTTAGCATCTTAACAGTGGGCTCCTAAATTTGGTTGTGTACGCTGTGCAGATGTCAGAGGCCCCCTGTGTGCGCGAAGCCGACTGCTCATCTTTCTAGCGCTGAAACTACAATCCCCAGAGGCCTCTGCGGTCACTTCGGCTACCCTCCCGACCCCCCTTCAATGCGTAGCGTTGACGTCAGAAGCACTTCCGGTCAGTGGGCGCGGCCCGTTAGGCCGGTTGATACTCGGGGAGGCTTCCCTCTTCACGTCTTCTGCACACCTCTGCACGTCGTTACTTGACCTTTGCCTTCAGGATCCGCAGCGTGCACCTGCGTTCCGTGAGTGCCCTTTAGGCAATCAGCATACCCCTCTGCGTGTCCCCGTGTTACTCACGGGGACGCAGGTTGGGAGTGGCAGAGCTGTCTCAGTACTCGGGCGCTCTCCTGTGGGCACCTCCAGGCCATTTTCCTTTGATTCGAGCCCACAGGGTTACAGAGAAACCCTCATTCGGTTGCTTGGGGACAAGGACTTCACTCCCTGGCCCGAGCTTGAGGCTGAGCTTGAGGGTGCTGGGTCATTGTGGGTCCCCTCTGGATAGAAATTGGCTTCCTCGTTGATTTCTGTGACATCCCTGACCCCAGCTGTGGGGATCTGGCGCGGACTGTGCTTCACCTCGTGGGGAGGGAGTTTCCACCGAGGCCACTCTTGTTTATCTTCACATCCCCAGATCTGTCTTCTGAGGCTTTGCCCTTCTCCAGGAAGAGCATTCAGGAGACCAGAAAAATGGCCACAGAGCTCCTGAGAGCCAAAAAAGAGGTGAGAATTACCTGTAATTCCATCTTGCCTGTCAACAGAATGGATCCCATAACCTTTACTTGCCCTGGAGGCAAAAAATTGGTAATGGGCAAAATTCATTCATAGTCTTGGAAGAGGGGCTCATTCTAACAGAAGTTCTCCCTCAGCATTCCTTTCTGCTCCATCCATACCGCAGTCACTCATGAAGTAGTTAATTGTGAACAACACATATGGAGCAGTTAAAAGTACAGTGACATACATGCTTAATTGTTCAGTTATGTGGATGAAGGGCAGGGACAGCAGAGATGCCTCTAATTTCAAATGATTGGGGAGGACTCCCAGAAGTAGGGCTGTCTCAGCTGCTCCTGACCGGTTTGGTAAGTTGGAAATTAGAGGGAAGACTTTCCAGTGGGAGGCAGCAAGGAAGCATAGCTAGTTTCAAAGGCTGGACTCTTGCTACAGTGTGGAAGGATTATGGTGGCTAATGGACTTGCTTAAGGTTTAAGGTTTTTAAATATGTGTAGGTGGCGGGGCGTGGTGGCTCAGGCCTGTAATCCAAACACTTTGGGAGGCCGAGGCAGCAAATCACAGGGTCAGGAGATGGAGACCATTCTGGCTAACACCGTGAAAACCCATCTCTACTAAAAATACAAAAAATTAGCCAGGCGTGGTGGCACGTGCCTGTAGTCCCAGCTACTGGGGAGGCTGAGGCAGGAGAATCTCTTGAACCTGGGAGGCGAAGGTTGCAGTGAGCTGAGATCGTGCCACTGCACTCCAGCCTGGGCGACAGAGCAAGACTGTCTCAAAAATAAATAAATAAATAAATATGCATAGGTGAAGATACAGACTAGCTATTCACATAGAACAAGGAGGAGTTTGACATAGTCTGACCTGAATTCTACATTTGAGAGCATTTTCAGCTTTTGGCAATTGGGACATTTCACCCAAAATTTCAGATTCCCTGCTTTTCTGAAAATAAATCTGCCCTGAGTAGCTGGGATTACGGGTGTGTGCCACCATGCCTGGCTAATTTTTTGTATTTTTAGTAGAGACGAGTTTTCACCATGTTGGCCAAGCTAGTCTAGAACTCCCCACCTTGTGATCCACCTGCCTTGGCCTCCCAAAGCGCTGGGATTACAGGCATGCCTTTTTTTTTTTTTTTTTTTTTTTTTTTTTTTTGAGAAAGAATCTCGCTCTGTCACTCAGGCAGGGATGCAATGGTGCAATCAATCTTGGCTTACTGAAACCTCCGCCTCCCAGGTTTGATCAGTTCTCCTGCTTCAGCCTCCTGAGTAGCTGGGATTACAGGTGCCCACCACCACACCTGACTGATTTTTGTATTTTTAGTAGAGGTGGGGTTTCCTCTGACCTCAGGTGATCCACCTGCCTCAGCCTGTCTTGATCTGGGCCTCCCAAAGTGCTGGTATTACAGGTGTGAGCCACCACTGCACCTGACCTTACTGTGCAATTTTTTATTTGCTTTTAATTATTACACTGTGCAGGTTTTGATAACCAGGGTAGACCTGTCAACTCCGATCTCTTTCTTCTCATGTGAAAGTTCTCAGTAGTGTCCTCATTTGTTTCCAAATGTTGACATGGTCCTTTGCCACCCACCACATGTTTCTGTAATCCTCAGTTTCCCCAACATTGCAGTAACATCACTTTTCAGAAACCTTTAGTGGCTCATTTCAGTATCTGAGATATTTAGGGCAGCCCTCATTTCAAATGTTATATCCTGTTGTCTGATGTCATGTTCTGATTATTCAGTCTGCAGGTGTATTTATTGTTACCACAGGGGAGTCATCTTATGTATACTTTTAGCTTAGATACATCCATTTTTTATCTTATTAGAGAAAAAAGGGGAGAAAAACAAAAATAGGTCAGGTCAATGGGTTCCCTTTCCCATTTAATGAATCCATGCCCAGGAGTGAGTGAGAAACGGGAGGACCGACTCTGCTGCTCTCCAAGACTGGCTTAGCAGTTTCTGATATCATGGTCACGCCAGCAAGCCAGTGGTCATGATAGTCATCAGGTATTTTTCATATGACATGATTCCTCTATCAGCATATCAGCCTTTGCTGCATAATAGACAACCCTAAACATCAATGGCTTAAAATCACTTATTAGCACAGAATTTGGTAGGCTTGTAGTTTGGGCAGGCACAGGTAGGTTTTGCAGGTTTCACCTGGTCTTGCTGTCTGGCATTCTGCTGGGACCACACATTTTGCTGCAGTTGGCTGGCATTTTGACTAGGGCTGGAGGACTGTCCATGTGTGACAGTTAGGAAGCTGGTTGCCTGGGGTGCCTAGTTTCTTCTTGGTTGTCTTCCATGTGGGCTTGGGCTTGGTCACATGGTCTTGGGTTTCTCTACACAGGAAGAGAGGACAGCCCCAGGTAAGAAGTACTTTTATGGTTTTGGCTTTTGTCATGTTCACTAATGTCCTTTTGGCCAAAGAAAGTCACATGGCCAAGTCCAGTCATCATAGAAGGGGATAACATAGGTGAGTGGATACAGGGAGACATGATTTATTGGTCCCAGTGATTCATACCCTTACCATGTGCAAGATAAACTCACCCACCTCCCAAGATCCCCAGAAGTTTTATCTTCAGACTCAAAAGTCCAGTATCTTAAGTGTAACAGTCTGGATGTGGCTAAAGCTTCTTCAGTGGATCCCTTTTGAGTCAGATACCTGTATACTAAAAAGACAAGTCATTTGTTTCCCTCCACCCCAAACACTCCCAACCTAATACACAGAGACACACTGCAGTAGACACTTCCATTCAGAAAGGACAGGAATTTGGCGTGGAGGAGGCCTCTTCATTTTGAACTGTTTTAGATCCTTTTGGACTTCCTTGAAAGCTCTGTGGGCTTCCCATGTACCAGATTTGGGACTGCTCTGTTAGACAGAAGTGGAATCACAGTCAGATAGGCCTCTCACTTTGGCAAGGTGTCGGTACTGTGGGACAGTGCTCATAAGAATTTCAGAAACCAGCTGGGCACGGTGGCTCACGTCTGTAATCCCAGCACTTTGGGAGGCTGAGGCAGGCTGATCACCTGAGGTCACGAGTTCGAGACCAGCCTGACCAACATAGAAAAACCCCATCTTTACTAAAAAGACAAAATTAGCCGGGTGTGGTGGTGCATGTCTGTAATTCCAGCTACTCGGGAGGCTGAGGCAGGAAAATTGCTTGAACCCGGGAGGCAGAGGTTACTGTAAGCTGAGATCGCACCATTACCTCTCCAGCCTGGGCAACAAAAGCAAAACTCTGCCTTAAAAAAAAAAAAAAAGGAGACTCTCAGAAGAAGCCTTTCTTTCTAGCTTAGAGACTCCAAGGCATCCCTTTAATACTTCAGAGGTCCTAAAGTTTTGGTCTTTGAGCTAAACTCTTGATTTGATCTTTACTCTGAGTGTATTTTTTTATTTTGAGACACGTGCTGGCTGGAGAGACTGAAGATACAAAACAATTTTCTTTCCAAGCCAGCAAGTCCTGACTTGTCTATATTCCCTCTAAATTATGCTTGCAAGCTCTATAATTGCTTCTTTAGCTCTTCTGTTTCTTGATACTATTATATGTTGCTAGAAACATCCAGCTGAAACTTTTAACAGGCTTTCTGGAGATCTCTTTAGCTAGATTCAAAAATTCATCAGGTATATTTTCTGCTTTCCAAGTTTATGCAGGCAATAGCTTTGCTAATATATAACACGAGTTGCCTAATTCAAGCTGCCCGAGCAGTTTTCTCACTATTTTTCTAGTCGCCACTAGCAGTTTGTTTACTGCTTTTCTAGCCTGTGCTAATAGTTTTCCTGGATGCTTTCCAAGCCTCTGCACAGGTCCTGCTCCCAAAGCTAACACTGTGTTTTAGGTATTTTGTTATGGCAGCACTTCACTTCTGTGTACCAATTTAGTGGCCTAAAGAACTTTAGCAACTTAGGCCAGGCGTGGTGGCTCACGCCTGTAATCCCAGCACTTTGGGAGGTCAAGGTGGCTGGATCATGAGATCAGGAGTTCCAGACCAGCCTGGCCATCATAGTGAAACCCCGTCTCTACTAAAACTACAAAAATTAGCTGGGTATGGTGGCATGTGTCTGTAATCCCAGCTACTCGGGAGACTGAGGCAGGAGAATCGCCTGAACCCGGGAGGCAGAGGTTGCAGTGAGCTGAGATCATGCCATTGTACTCCAGCCTGGGCAACAAGAGCAAAACTCCATATAAAAAAACAAACAAACAAACAAACAAAAAGATTGCTGGGCTCCCCCCAACCGAATTTCTGATTCAGTAGCCCTAGGATGGGGACTGAGAATTTTTATTTCTAACAAGTTCCCAGGGAAAGCTGGTGCTGCAGGTTCAGGGACCACATACTGAGCCAGTGCACTAAGCCCTGCTGCCTCTCTTGGGTAATCTGGGCCCATGCTTCTGAGCATCAGGAAGTGCTGACCTCCTGTGACTCCATCTTACAAATGAAGAAGTCTTTTGCTAGAATCCCACAGCAGGCTTCTTGTGGCTTGTTGGTTATCATTCATTTTTCAGCTGGCAAGCAGGTGAATTACTGTTACACCAGTTACTCCCCCAAGCTGCTAGCTGTGTTGCTACTCAGTGGGATAGAGTTGGAGTGGATCATGAGGGTCAGCCCCACAGTGTTTACAATGCGCCTTCCATTGCATGGTTCTCAGACAAAGCATGAATTGTTCCAGGGCTGGAGGAATAACTAGTTGTGTAAAATGTGTTAAAGTAACATTAATTGCCCTCTAATGTAGCTCCTTCATTTGAGATTTTCGAGGGGTGTGTGTTTGTATGTTCCGAGAAGGGGTTGTGAAAGCAGAGCACAACAGGGACTAGGCAAGTGCCTGAATAGTCTTTTTCTCTCCAGTGTTTACTTACGAACAGTTTCAGACATACAGAAAAAACAGGAAGACTTCTACATTGAACACTGACGTACCCACCACCTAGATTCAACAGTGACTACCTGTTTCTCATGAACTTTCCTGATCCTCAATCCTACAGTGACCTCTGCCTCTTGAAATTTCTCTGACCCAGTGATTCACAACCATCATTGTGCTTTTAGGAGCCTTTAAAATACACAAGCCCCATCCCCAGGTTTATTGATTTGTGGTGGGACTCGAGAATCCATCATTTAAACACTACCCAGGTAGCTCTGAAGTGTAGCCAGAGAGAGACAAGGGGTCAGAACCAAAGCTCACAGTCATCTGTGCTCTTCCCTTGGGATTAAGTACATTGGGACTGGCTGGTTTGGAGACAGCTATCAATATAACTGGATGTGGATAGTCTTAAGGCCATTTCGTAGTCCAGCCAGTGTAGAATAGTACTGCTGGTAGGGGACAGGAAATGTAGGAGAGGTTCCCTGGGACGGGTACAGTGTGGAATTAGTTTTAGAGACACAATGTCATACCCTCAAGGAGTGATGGCGGCATTCTGAGAAGGGGATGCAAAACATCAGATCAGAGATAAGACATGTACCTAAATGAATGAAGCTGGTGAGGCAGTCTCCAATAGTGTGCCTTGGCTGATAGACCACCAACCAGCATGAGTCACCGTCAGCCAACTGTGATCCAACAGCAGTGCAGAGCCCAGGGTGGTCAGATGTATGGATATTTTACAGAACCCATGGACTGAGATTTTCATATGAAATCTTCTGACATTTAATTGATGTAAACACAAGTTTTAAAGCACTATATGGGTCAAACTAAACCACTTTAGGGACTGCAGATTGTACCCAAAGAGAGTAAGTATTGGGCTGGGAAGAATCCCGGTGCTAAACTTCCAGACTCATTTGGAAAGCTTACCAAACTTCTATGCCAAGGACAGTTATATATTCCCGCCCTCCAAAGTACTGCTCTCTAGGTAGCAGAGGTTCATTTGAAACTTTGTTGCTTGTCTCATAATAATAAATCATTTTCAGTTTTTAAAAATATTTGACTGCTAAGTGTTTGCAGATTCTGTTGTAGACGCCAGGGTAATCACAGTGGACCAGCCATGCACGTGGAACTGATAGCCTAGCGGGAAGCCACAAAAGAGGAATGAGTATCATGTATTATCTTACGGTTAAAGGAGCACAGTGAAGCAGAAGAGGGGAAGGAAACCCACATGAGGGCATGGAATTTTACATAGAACGGCCAGGCAGTGCAGCAGGCAGTTGTCTGAGTCCTTCACAGCGATCCTAATCCTCACCATAACCTTGTGAGATGAGCACTGTTATTTTTAGTTCACAGGAGAAACTGATATGCTGAGTGACTCATTTAGTGCCTGAGGTAACACTAGTTGGGGACAGAGATGGGTTCCAAATCCAGATAGTGCAGTTTTTTTTTTTTTTTTGGAGACGGAGTTTCGCTCTTGTTGCCCAGGCTGGAGTGCAATGGCGTGATCTCGACTCACCGCAACCTCCGCCTCCTGGGTTCAGGCAATTCTCCTGCCTCAGCCTCCTGAGTAGCTGGGATTACAGGCATGCGCCACCATGCCCAGCTGATTTTTTGTAGTTTTAGTAGAGACGGGGTTTCACTATGTTGTCCAGGATGGTCTCGATCTCTTGACCTCGTGATCCACCCACCTCGGCCTCCCAAAGTGCTGGGATTACAGGCTTGAGCCACCGCACCCGGCCAGATAGTGCAGGTTGAGTCCACACTCTTCATCAGCACCCACTTCCCCTCCGTAGGCCTGAGCAGGCACGTGGCAGCATTTGGTAGAGGAGGGAGTGAGTCCTGCTATGGAAACTATATATGTTGGTGAGTTATTTGCCCCTAACCCCCAGGGGCGTCACTGCTTCCAGTAGAAGAAATACTGAGACTAAGCAGTCTCAGAACATTTTCAGGCTCAGCAAGATGATGCTTTACTATTTGGTGGTACTTGTGTGATGTTTTCTTTTTCTGCCTGCCTAGTGTTAAAACTCCCTCTGTGTAAGGGCTTTGGTTTGTTCTTATCCTCCATGGCAGCCAGCCTGGGATATGGACAGTAATAGGTGCTTAAGTGATGCTGGCTGGGCAGAGATAGGAGAATAATGGTCTTTGACCCCTTGGTGCCAAGGTCACAATCCAAAGCAGGGTCTAGAAATCTTTCCTACTTCCCTGAGGGAAGGCTTTTAACCTCTCATTTTTTTTTTTTTTTGAGTCAAGAGTTTTGCTCTTGTTGCCCAGGCGAGAGTGCAGTGGCGCAATCTTGGCTCACTGCAACCTCCACTTTCTGGGTTCAAGTGATTCTCCTGCCTCAGCCTCCCAAGTAGCTGGGATTACAGGCGCCTGTCACCATGCTGGGCTCATTTCGTATTTTTAGTAGAGATGGGGTTAATCCATGTTGGTCAGGCTGATCTCGAACTCCTCACCTCAGGTGGTCCGCCCGCCTTGGCCTCCCAAAGTGCTGCGATTACAAGCATGAGCCACTGCGCCTGGCCTTGACCTCTCTTCTAAACTGTGGGAAAGACAGGCTCCTGGATGAACAGAGGTATGTTTTGTGTTAAAGGCATTTGCGGCATTCAGGGATGTGGCTGTGGACTTCACCCAGGAGGAGTGGAGGTTGTTGAGCCCTGCTCAGAGGACCCTGCACAGGGAGGTGATGCTGGAAACCTATAACCACCTGGTCTCACTGGGTAAGAATGGCCTCCCTTGGCACTTAAAGTCTGTCCTACATAGTATTTCCCACTCTGAGGAAGGGCCACCTGTGGAGCACCTTTGCCTTAGAATTGGGCTTAAAACAATTTACCTTTTTCCTCTGGGTAAATCTGGATTTAGTAGAATTGAAAGCAGATAGATTGATTTATTCATGTTATGGATAACACTGCATTTCCAGGCCCCTTTCCCAAGGCTTGAGGGCGCTGTCTTTACTTTATTTTGCTCTAAACCCAGGAGATTTTCATCCACCAACTGTTAGTAATATGCTGTTTTTCTGATTGGAGTCACCGTTCCTTAGTTAACCCTTCTACTTCAGAGAGAGAACTGTTCATTGGTCTTTTGTATCCTCTGCATTTCTTCACCCATTTAGCTCTGAGTTCTTGAATGGCCTCTTGAGCCCATAATTCTCTTCTCTATGAGCAGAAATTGCATGTTCCAAACCAAAACTCATTGCTCAGCTGGAGCGAGGGGAAGAGCCCTGGAGAGAGGAGAGAAAATGTTCTCTGGACCTCCGTCCTGGTGAGTGTCAGTGTGGGGTTGATGGGATAGTCTACAGCTTGGCAGCTAGGGAAGGAGGAGACATCTCTCAGATACTGGGAAGAAGCTCTTCTCCAGGCCTCCTAAGCCAAGGGGAAGGTTGCCTGACATGGCCTTCCTTCCGGAACATAATCTTCAATTGAGGGAGGGACTTCCCTGGTTTCCTTGTCTCTTCCCTACACCAGGAAGCCTCCCTTCCTCACTTGGCTTCTCTATAATGCCTAGTCTTTTCTCATTCATAGTCATCTTTCTTACCTGATCTTAAAAACTGTATCTCCCCTTGCCGAGGGCCGTGGCTCACGCTTGTAATCCCAGCACTTTGGGAGGCTGAGGAGGGCAGATCATGGGATCAGGAGTTTGAGACCATCCTGACCAACATGCTGAAACCCTGTCTCTACTAAAACTACAAAAATTAGCTGGGTGTGGTGGTGCGCACCTGTAATGCCAGCTACTCAGGAGGCTGAGGCAGGAGAATCACTCGAACCCAGGAGGCGGAGGTTGCAGTGAGCCGAGATTGCGCCACTGAACTCCAGCGTGGGTGACAGAGTGAGACTCTGTCTCAAAAAAAAAACCAAGCAAACAAACCTGCATCTACCTTATGAATATTAAGTCTACAACCCTTCTAGATACTTTCTAGTGTCGAGAAATTATTTGTATGCTAAGATTACCACCATATCTCCACTTCCCATAACTTATTACACAATACTTAAGCTATGACTGATAATAACATACATACTCATGTGCCAGTGCCCCAGCTTAAGAAATAAAAAATTACCTAAACAGTCAAAGCCCCCATTTCCCCTTCCCTGATGGTATCCCATACCCATCCCTCCAAGGGAATTGTTTTGCAGTATTAGGGACTTATAATTCTCATGCCTGGCTTTATTCTTTCCTTCATACGTATGAATCACTAAATCATCTGTATTGTTGGAATATTTTAAAATTTTATATCAGTGTCTTCATATTATGTGCATTCTTCTGTACTTTGCTTTTTTTTTTTTTTTTTTAAATTGAGATGGAGTCTTGCTTTGTTGCCCAGACTGGAGTGCAGTGGCTCAGTCTTGGCTCACTACCACCTCTGCCTCCCGGGTTCAAGCGATTCTCCTGCCTCAGCCTCCTGACTAGTTGGGCCTACAGGCACGTGCTACCATGCTTGGCTAATTTTTATATTTTTAGTAGAGATGGGGTTTCATTATGTTGGCCAGGCTGGCCTCGAATTCCTGGCCTCATAATCCACCTGCCTCAGCCTCCCAAAGTGCTGGGTGGCGTGAGCCACCACAACTGGCTATAGTTTGCTTTCTTCACCGATGCTAATTTTGTACTATGTTGGTATATGTAGCTCTGCTTCATTCATGTTATGGCTATATAATATTGTATTATATGCATAATTATAATACAATTCATTTATCCATTCCATTTTTGTTGGACATTTACATTTTTACCAGTGTATTCTTTTGACCAATTAAAGAATGCTGCTGTGGGCCAGTTGCGGTGGCTTACACTTGTAATCCCAGCACTCTGGGAGGCCGAGGTGGGCAGATCATGAGGTCAAGAGGTCGAGACCATCCTGGCCAACATGATGAAACCCTGTCTCTACAAAAATACAAAAATTAGCTGGGTGTGATGGTACGCGCCTGTGGTCCCAGCTACTTGGGAGGCTGAGGCGGAAGAATTGCTTGAACCCAGGAAGTGGAGGTTTGGTTTCAGTGAGCCGAGATTGCACCACTGCACTCCAGCCTGGTGACAGAGCAAGACTCTGTCTCAAAAAAAGAAAAAAAAAGAATGCTGCTGTGAATGTTCTGATAGATGTGCCCTTGGGCACATAAACTCTTGTTTATCTAGGGTATGTACCTAGGAGTAGAACAGCTGAGTGAAAGAATGTGCACCTGTTCAGTCTGATAAGGTAATGCCAAACTATTCTCCAAAGTTGTTGCATTAGTGTTCTAGGGCTGCCACAGCAAAGTACCACACACTGAGTGGCTTAAGCAACAGATGTTTGTTTATTTATTTATTTTGAGACAGAGTTTCACTCTTGTTGCCCAGGCTGGAGTGCGATGGCGCAACATTGGCTCACTGCAACCTCTGCCTCCTGGGTTCAAGCGATTCTCCTGCCTCAGCCTCCTGATTAGCTGGGATTACAGGCACACACCACCACAACTGGCTAATTTTTGTATTTTTTGGTAGAGACAGGGTTTTACCATGTTGGTCAGGCTAGTCTCGAACTCCTGACCTCAGGTGATCTGCCCACCTCAGCCTCCCAAAGTGCTGGGATTACAGGCATGAGCTACCACGCCTAGCCAAAGTTTATTTTCTCACAGTTCTGGAGGCTAGACATAGAGATCAAGGTGTTGGTAGGGTAGGTTCCCTTTGAGGGCTGTGAGGAAGAATCTGGCCCATGTCTGTCCCCTAGCTTCTGGTGGTTTGCTGGCAATCCTGGTGTGGAGGAGCAGTACCCCGATCCCTGCCTTCATCTTCATATAGCATTCTCCCTGTGTGTGTGTCTCTGTGTCCACATTTTCCTTGTTTGTGAGGACATTATTCATACTGGGTTAGGGCCCACTCTAATGACCTCATCTTAACTAATTACATCTGCAACTACCTTGTTTCCAAATAAAGTCACCTTTTGAGATATTAGGGGTTTGGACTCCAATATGTCATTTTTGAGGAAACAGAATTCAACCTGTAGCAATTGCTTATACTCACATAGCACTTTATCATATGAGGATTCTAGTTGCCCTGCGTCCTTGCTAATACTTTGTGTGGTCAGACTTTAGGTTTTGATCATTTTTGGGTATGAAATGGCCTCTCATAGTAGTTGTAATTTGCTTAGTATTGAGTTTGAGCATCCTTCTATATGTTCATTCATTGGCCTTGGTATTTGCTCTTTTATGAAGACTTTTCAATTCTTTAGTTTTTTTCTTCTTGCTAATTTAAATTTTTTAAAATAAATCATTTAGTGATTTATTGAATGATTATCAGATGTTCCAATATTATCAGATGTTCCAATCTGTGGCTTACCTACTTTATCTTTTTTGTTTTGTTTTGTTTTTTGAGACAGAGTTTTGCTGTGTCGCCTGGGCTGGAGTGCAGTGGCCCGATCGGCTCACTGCAACCTCCTACTGCTGGGTTCAAGCAATTCTCGTCTCAGCCTCTCGAGTAGTTGGGATCACAGATGGCTGCCACCACACTTGGCTAATTTTTGTATTTTTAGTAGAGACGGAGTTTCACTGTGTTGACCAGGCTGGTCTTGAACTCCTGACCTTGTGATTCACCGACCTCAGCCTCCCAAAGTGCTGGGATTACAGGTGTGAGCCACTGAGCCTGGCCTCTTTATTTTATTGAGATGGAGTCTTGTTCTGTCACCCAGCCAGGAGTGCAGTGGCATGATCTTGGCTCACTGCAACTTCCGCCTTCCGGGTTCAAGTGATTCTTCTGTTTCAGCCTCCTGAGTAGCTGGGACTACAGGTGTGTGCCCACACGCCTGGCTAATTTTTGTATTTTTAGTAGAGACAGGGTTTCACCATGATAATGTTGAGTCTACCAATAAATTTTGGGGAGAATCACCATCTTAATAATATTGAGCCTTCCAATCTATGACTGTTTCTCTATTTATTTGGAACTTTAACTTCATTCAACAGTGTTAATTTTCTTTAAAAAAATCTTTCTTCTTGCCGGGTGTGGTGGCTTAGGCCTGTAATCCCAGCACTTTGGGAGGCCGAGGCAGGCAGATCACCTGTGGTCAGGAGTTTGTGACCATCCTGACCAACATAGAGAAACCCCATCTCTACTAAAAATACAAAATTAGTTAGGTGTGGTGGCACATGCCTGTAATCTCAGCTACTTGGGAGGCTGAGGCAGGAGAATCGCTTGAACCCAGGAGGCAGAGGTTGCAGTGAGACGGGATTGCACCATTGCACTCTAGCCTGGCCAACAAGAGCACAACTCCATCTCAAAAAAAAAAAAAAAAAAAAAAAACTTTCTTCTTTTCCTCCTTTCCTTTCCTTTTTCTCTTTTGCTTCTGTTTTTTCATCCCACTGTATTGCCCAAGCAGGCCTCAAACTTCTGGCCTCAAGCAATCCTCCCACCTCAGCCTCCCTAAGTGTTGGGATTCCAGAAGAGCCACCATGCCCAGCCTTAATTTTCAGTTTACCAACTTTGTGCTGCTTTGTCACATTTATTCCTTAGCATTTTATTATTTTTATGCTATTGTGAATAGTATTGTTTTCTCAGTTTCATTTTTAGAATAGTCATTGCTAATATATAGAAATACAATTATTTTTTACATATTTATATTAGGGCCTAAGTACAATGATGACTTCTAATTGCTTTCTTGAAATTTTATACATACAAAATTACATAATCTGTGAACAAGAGATTTTTTTACTTCTTTTCCAATTAAGATGCCTTTCATTTGTTTCCTCCTCCTCATTTCATTTGTCCCCTCCTTCTTCTTTAGCATTTTGGCTGGAACATGAATCATATTATTTTCCCCACTTAACGTGTTGCGTCATCTTTCTCCTGCTGCATTCACAACTTGCCTTCATTCTCTCCACCTGTTTGACTATGAGGTATCTAGCTGGGGATTTATTTATCTTACTTGGGATTCCTTGAGATTCTTGGATCAATGTTTTTCATTAAGTTTGGGACGTTCTTAGCCTTTTTTTGAGGGATTTTTTTCTGCTCTTTACTCTCTCTTTTCTTCCTGAGTTCCCATTAGACATAGGTTGGTTGCCTGATGGCTTCCCACAGGTTTCTGGTGCTCTTTATTTCTCTTTAGTATTTTTTTTACTCTGTTCTTCAGTTTAATTTCTATTGCTGTGTCTTCAAGTTCGCTCATTCTGTTGTACACTCAAATATGCTCTAGTAGTTTTTAAGGTTTGGTTGTTTTACTTTTTAATTACAGAATTTCTTTTGGTTTCTCTTTAACAGTTTCTTTCTTTGCTGATATTCTCTATTTGTTGAATCACTGTTATTATACTTTAATTTTTTTACACACTGTATATGTTGCATTACTGTTCTTGCATTAGTATAAAGAAAGCTTTGGCCAGGCATGGTGGCTCATGCCTGTAATCCTAGCACATTGGGAGGCTGAAGCAGGTGGATCATGAGGTGAGATCAAGACCATCCTGGCCAACATGGTGAAACCCCGTATCTGCTAAAACTACAAAAATTAGCTGGGCATGGTTGCAGGCGCCTGTAGTACCAGCTGCTCCAGAGGCTGAAGCAGGAGAATCGCTTGAACCTGGAAGGCAGAGGTTGCAGTGAGCTGAGATCGTGCCACTGTATTCCAGCCTGCTGACAGAGAGAGACTCCATCTCAAAAAAAAAAAAAACCTGAGACTGGGTAATTTACAAACACAAGAGGTTTAATTGGCTCACAGTTCTGCAGGCTGTACAGGAAGCATGATGCTGGCATCTGCTCAGCTTCTGGGGAGGCCTCAGGAAACTTACAGTCTTGGCGTGAGTTAAAGTAGGAGCAGGTACTTCACATGACTGCAGCAGGAGCAAGAGAGTGGCGGGAGTACATTTTTAAACAACCAGATCCCATGAGAACTCACCATCACAAGAACAGCACCAAGGGGATAGCGCTAAACTATTCAGAAGTAACTGCCCCCATGATCCAGTCACCTCTCACCAGACTCCACCTCCAACACTGGGGATTACAGTTGGACATTTGGTGGGCAACATGGAGCCAAACCATATTACACCATTTCCTTCAGCCCTTTGAACATATTTATAATAGCAGCTTTGGGGTCTTTTTTTTTTTCTTTAAGTCTGGACCTACTCAGTGACAGTTTCTATTGACGGCTTTTTTTCCTGAGTATGGGTTACTCCTTCCTGTCTCTTAGAAACCTGGATATTTTAGATGTTCTGTTGCACTCCCTTTGATACCTGAATGCATTTCCTGCCTGAAGATTGTCATTGCTGCTTTTTGTTTAGTCACTTTTCTAGACTAAATTTGTGGAATATGTCTCCTCTGTGAAAACGATGTTTCTGCATGGTTTTAAAATTTTATTCTTCTGTTCATTTTCGATCTTGGCTTCCTAGATATCGACTTTGTGGCTGCAGAGCTTAGCGGCCTGCAAGAATTGGCACTTTAAGCTGTCTTTGGCACTTAAAGATCTGAGTCAGGAAGCCTTCCCACCTGTATGAATGGTGTGTGGGTTGGGAAGTACATTGAAAGTTCAGGTTGTTTTTAAGGATTTCAAGGCTTTTTACTTACCACTGAGCCATCTTATTTTTCCTCTGCCCTGATTGTAGCCTCTTTGTCAGGCAGGGATGTGTGGATAGCTTGCTCCCACCCACTTGCTGTCTTTCTTGGTTTGCCTGGGCCTTCCAGTCAGCCAGAGTTGTGTGGAGGGCTTGTCAAGCCCCTCTCTGGCTGTCTAATTTTAAGAGCCTTCTTGCCAAATTTCTGGATCATCTGCCAGTCTTCTTGGTGTCAACCAAGACTGCAGCCTTAGACAGCAATTGCTGGCCACTCCTGTTCTCTCATGACCTAGATCATGACTTTTAATGATAGCTCTACTGGGCATTGGTTCCTCACCATCCACTCTAAATCAAGTGAGTCCCCTCTAGTAGCAGCAACCCTGGCCATTTTATAACTTGCTCTACTATAAACATTGCATTAACCAAGCTAGTGGGGAGGGGGAGGAGGGTAAGAGCAACTCCAGCAATAATGTCACAGAATCTTACTGTTCTTACCTGAGGCCAGTGTTTTTCATAAATAAATATTTCTCAATTTATTTTTATCGTTTTGGTTGATTTCTAGAACTTGTGAATACTTTTTGTCAGATAATGTGAAAATGAAAGTAAGAGTTTTGTATGAGTTTTCTACATTGCAATAGGATAGAGTCAATATGCCTTTCTGTAAAGGGTCACTTAGTATATATTTTAAGTTTTGAGAACACATGCAATCTTTGTCATTTCTTCTTTCTTCTCCTCATCCTTTTTCTTCTCCTGCTCCTCCTACTTCTTTCTCCCCCCCATCCACCTCTCCTCTTCTGTCTCTCTCTTTTGAGTTCAACCCCTTTTTAAAAAGGTAAAAACCATTTTTAGCTGGCAGGCCACACAGAAACAGGTGTCAGGCTAGATTCGGCCTGCCAGGTGAGTTTGCCAACTCTTGCAATAGAAAACATAATGCATAGGGCTGGGCACAGTGACTCCTGCCTGTAATTCCAGCACTTTGGGAGGCTGAGGCGGGTGGATCATCTGAGGTCAGGAGTTTGAGACCAGCCTGGCCAACATGATGAAACCCCTTCTCTATTAAAAATACAAAAATTAGCTGGGCGTGGTGGTGGGCATCTGTAATCCCAGCTACTCAGGAGGCTGAGGCAGGAGAACCGCTTGAACCTGGAAGGTGGAGGTTGCAGTGAGCCAAGATCACACCACTGCACTCCAGCCTGGGCGACAGCGAGACTCTGTTTCAAAAACAACAACAACATCAAAAGAAAATGTAATGCATGAAGTGAAAGTAAAAATAAATGTTGGGAAGGATGTCTAACTGGGAGAGAGCTTGTGATGTAAACATGGTATGAATGACCAACGGACGAGGCAAAATTGCCTACATGGCCCTACCTACGACCCCTCTGAAAATGTTCTTTCTTCAGCAGGATCAAAGCCAGAAATTCAACTTTGTCCCTCCTGCCCTCTGATGTTCTCCAGTCAGCAAGCTCTCAGCCAGCACGTGTGGCTGAGTCATCTCCCTCAGCTGTCTTCAAGTTTATGTGCAGGAAATCCTCTCCAGCAGGGAAAACACTGTCCAGATCAGAAACAGCAGCAAGATCTGTTCTGCTTGAGTGGCAAAGCAGAATGGATTCAAGAGAGAGAAGACTCCGAAGTCCAGTTTGGGAGAGTAAGCAAAAGTGGCACTTCAGAGGCACTCTCCAGCCCACCTGAAGAACAGCCAGCATGGTCCAAGGAAGATGACACAGTGCTGCATATAGGGCCCAGCCCTGAACAGAAGGCCAACCTTGAGGAAACAGACAAAGGATTGCATGGCTTAGAAGTTTCAGGATTTGGAGAAATCAACTATGAAGAGTTTGGGCCAGGCTTTATCAAGGAGTCAAACCTCCTTAGCTTCCGGAAAACACAAACAGGGGAGACAGCTTACATGTACACTGAGTGGGGACAGAGCTTTGGTAGTATGTCAGTCCTCATCGGAAACCCAAGGACACACTCTGGGGGAAAGCCTCATGTGTGTGGGGAATGTGGGCAAGGCTTTACCTGGAAGTCAAACCTGATCACACATCAGAGGACACACTCAGGGGAGAAACCTTATGTGTGCAAGGACTGTGGACGAGGCTTTTCTTGGAAGTCGAACCTCTTCACACATCAGCGGACACACTCAGGGCTCAAGCCTTATGTGTGCAAGGAATGTGGCCAGAGCTTTAGCCTGAAGTCAAACCTCATCACCCACCAGAGGGCGCACACTGGGGAGAAGCCTTATGTTTGCAGGGAATGTGGGCGTTGCTTTCGCCAGCATTCACACCTCATCAGACACAGGAGGACGCATTCAGGAGAGAAGCCTTACATTTGCAGGGACTGTGAGCAAGGCTTTAGCCAGAAGTCACACCTCATCAGACACTTAAGGACACACACAGGAGAGAAGCCTTATGTATGCACAGAATGTGGGCGTCAATTTAGCTGGAAATCAAACCTTAAAACACACCAGAGGACCCACTCAGGGGTTAAACCTTATGTCTGTCTGGAGTGTGGGCAATGCTTTAGCCTGAAGTCAAACCTTAACAAACACCAGAGGTCACACACGGGGGAGAAGCCATTTGTATGTATGGAGTGTGGGCGAGGCTTTACCCGGAAGTCAACCCTCATCACACACCAGAGGACACACTCAGGGGAGAAGCCATTTGTATGCAGGGAGTGTGGACGAGGCTTTAATGATAAATCCACCCTCATCTCACACCAGCGGACACATTCAGGGGAAAAGCCTTTTATGTGCAGGGAGTGTGGTAGAAGGTTTCGGCAGAAGCCTAACCTATTCAGGCACAAGAGGGCACACTCAGGTGCCTTTCTGTGCAGGGAGTGTGGGCAAGCCTTTTGTGATAAGTTAACTCTCATTAAACACCATAGAGAACACTCAGGGGGGAAGCCTCATGTGTGCAGGGAGTGTGGGCAAGGCTTTAGCAGGCAGTCACACCTCATTAGACACCAGCGGACACATTCAGGAGAGAAGCCTTATATTTGCAGAAAGTGTGGGCGGGGCTTTAGTTGGAAGTCAAACCTAATCAGACATCAGAGGACACACTCAGGATAGAAATAGAAACTTTATGTGTACAGGAATATGGTAAAGCCTTTAGCCAGGAGTCATACTTCATCAGAGACCAGAGGACACACAGCACTGTGGCTTTGTCAGTCATTGCTGGGATTGCAGGCGTGCACCACCATGCCTCACTAATTTTTGTATTTTTAGTAGAGACGGGGTTTCACCATATTGGCCAGGCTGATTTTGAACTCCTGACCTCGTGATCCACTCACCTCGACCTCCCAAAGTGTTGGGATTACAGGCGTGCACCACCATGCCCAGCCGGAAGTAATAACATTTCTAAGAAAAGTTTCTGGGAGGAAAAACAAACTTGGAAAATGAATAAACTTATTTTCCAGCAAATTTTAAAAAGATCATATGCTGCTTATTTTCCTGTCATGTTTCAGCTCCAGCCATGCCATTCTCCATTCTGTGATGCTGGGGCTGGGACTCTGTTAAAGACATTTCCCAGATTCCTTTGCCTTAATGTCCATTTAAGAGAGACTAAAAGGCATAAATGGAGAGGGACTTGGCATTTTATTTTCCAATTCTGTCAGTAGCTCTCTAGCAGTTGAGGGGAGCTGTGCCTTGCTTGCAAATTCCTTCCATTCTCCCAGCACTAGACTGCCAAAACCAGTTACTGCTGGGCTGAAACCCCTCCTGAGAGCTCTCAGATAGTGGCAAATCCATCTCTTCCTCTTTGTTCTCTAAGCTCTAGAGTGTTAGCTGTTTCCTCAAGTTACAAATCTCTCCCTTGGTGCTCTTTCCGTCCTCCACATATGTAGTCAGTTTCCTGTAAGTAAATTCCCAGGTGGTTCTGCTGTCTTGACTAGATCACGATGAACAGAGCACCACCATTACTTGTTTTAGCAGTGCAGCCAAATAGTTGGCATACTTTCAGGACCACTGCCCTAATCTGTGGAAATGACCAAACTCAAACTAGTGTTGGACTTGGTTATATAAGAAAAATAAAGGACAAACGGCCTGCCAATAATCAATTACTGACATATAAGGACATAGTCATATATACCCAAAGTTTCTTTGAAATATACTTTCTTTGAAAGTATACCTAGTCAAGAATGGAGACCTGGCCAGGTCAGGTGGCTCCCACCTGTAATCCCAACATTTTGGGAGGCGGAGGCAGGAGGATGGCTTGACTTTAGGAGTTCAAGAGCAGCCTGGGCAACACAGTGAGACCTGGTCTCTACAAAAAATTAAAAAATTAGCCAGGTGTGGTGGATGCGTCTGTGGTACCAGCTACTTGGGTAGCTGAGGCGGGAGGACTGCTTGAGCCTAGGAAGTCAAGGCTGCAGTGAGCCAAAATGGCCCCACTGCACTCCTGGGTGACAGAGAAAGACCATGTCTCAATAAAAAGAATGGAGAATCTGCCAGGTGTGGTGGCTCATGCCTGTAATCCCAGCATTTTGGGAGGCCAAGGCGGGTGGATCACCTAAGGTCAGGAGTTCGAGATCAGCCTGACCAACATGGAGAAACCCCGTCTCTACTAAAAATACAAAATTAGCCAGGTATAGTGGCACACACCTGTAATCCCAGCTACTTGGGAGGCCTAGGCAGAATTGCTTGAACCCAGGAGGCAGAGGTTGCAGTGACGGGGATTGTGCCATTGCACTCCAGCCTGGTCAACAAGAGCGAAACTTCGTCTCAAAAAAAAAAAAAAAA
>NW_022437008.1:4180938-4199575 GCF_009761245.1 Sapajus apella
GCGCGATCTCGGCTCACCGCAACCTCCGCCTCCTGGGTTCAGGCAATTCTCCTGCCTCAGCCTCCTGAATAGCTGGGATTACAGGCACGCGCCACCATGCCCAGCTAATTTTTTGTAGTTTTAGTAGAGACGGGGTTTCACCGTGTTGACCAGGATGGTCTCGATCTCTTGACCTCGTGATCCACCCGCTTCGGCCTCCCAAAGTGCTGGGATTACAGGCTTGAGCCACCGCGCCCGGCCGGAAGAACTGTTTAATGTAATTGTCAAGTACCAAACCACAATTATCATCCAAAGAACACTGAACTTGTAAATTTCCCCATTAAAGCAACCTATTACATGTTTGTAGAGCCCTTTAAAAAATTGTCTGATTTCTTCTGAAAGTAATAAAGCCCAATTTCACAGAGTTAAACAGTAATCAGTTCTACCCACACTCCTTTTGTAGAAGATTCTCTGGCCTTAGCCATCAGAGGGCTCTCTGTGGCAGGGGATTGGAGGATGTATTCTCCAAGGATGCATTCTCAAGAACTTCCCCTTGCTTCCACATAAGAATCTTGACTTACTAGGATATTGACATGGGTGCACTTTTCAGTATTTCAGGGACTAAAGATGGGGAAGAATGCTGCTTTAGTCTGGATCTTTCACTCAGGGGCTCACATTCTTGTCCTGACTGTGGGCAGTTTTCTTAAAGTTGGGCCCTAAAGTTGTAGATTGAAAAGGTGGAAACAACAGCAGGAGGAACGCCAGGGCTTTCAGCTACCAAACTGCTTACGGTTTTGGTGCATCCTAATGAAATCTAATTACCCTTCTGTGACTGGCATCACATTAGGTGCAGGCAGAGATGGGATATACAAATGAGGATACCAGGCTGGGCGTGGTGGCTCACCCTATGGTCCCCGCACTTTGGGAGGCCGAGGCGGGCGGACAGCTAGAGGCCAGGCGTTTCAGATCAGCCTGGTCAACATAGGGAAATACCTTCTCTACTAAAAAATACAAAAATTAGCCGGGCATGGTGGCGAGCGCCTGTAGTCCCAGCTACGCGGGAGGCTGAGGCACTAGAATCGCTTGAACCCGGGAGACCGTGGTTGCAGTGAGCCGAGATCGCGTCACTGCACTCCAGTCTGGGCGACAGAATGAGACTCCGTCTAAAAAAAAAAAAAAAAAAAAAAAAAGATACCACAGACTCCGCCCACGGCAGGAGACGAGGTAGAGACCGGGAGACAGTCAGATACACACATAGGATCAGTGGTATCCTTACAGTAACAGAAACGGTCACCCCCCAATGTCACCCACGGTATCTCTCACCTACAATCACGGGACGTGATGTAAAATACAGAAGCACCCTGCACTGACAGAATCCGTTGCTTCTTTCGTGTGCAAGCACAAAGGTGTGCAGCAACAGTCACACGAACCGCCACACCCGAGCATTCTCTTGCGCGCAGCTTGGCCACTTTGCTCCACACAGCAGCTCACCGTCCCTCGAGCGCCCGGGAGCGTCCATAGCCCTCTCCCGTATCTGCGCTGCTGGCGCAGGCGCGCAGTGGGGGGGGCCGCGGGGTCCTCTGGGAGATGTAGTTCAGCGATGACGGCCGTGGCGCAAAGCGTTCTGGGGCTCGTGGTTCGCGGGGTCCGTGGGGAACTTGGTGTCGCTGGTTCAGATCTCGCAGAGCTCAGAGTCCTGCACGCCTGTCCTCGTCTCGCTCCTCCTCGCGGAGAATTCTGGGAGGTGACGTCGCGGGTCTCGGTCGCGGGGCCCGTTTGCAGAGCCCGCGGCGCCGGGAGGTGAGTGGGGCCGGGCCCCGGGCGAGAGCGGGAGGTCAAGGGCGGGCTCCGGCCGCGCCAGGGATGGGAACCCGGCAGACGCCGCTGGGGAGGCCGTATTTCACTGTGTTACTGTGTATAACTATGTGACACCTTGTGGGTGTGACAGAATGTGATCTTGTGTTACTGGGTGTGTGCGCGAGTGCGCGCGCGCCCGCTAGTGTGTGACTGTAAGCATCTGGGTCTAGGGGTGAAACTGTGAATATGTTTGTGCGTGACTACCTTTGCAGGTGTAGCTGTGTATGAGTTTGTGAGAGACTGGGGTGTGACATTATGTGTTTGTGTGAATGCATGTGTGTGGTTATGTGACCACCTGTTTCTGCAGATACAACTGCGTTTGAATGTGTGTGACAGCAAGTGTGATTGTGCAACTATGACCATCTGTCCCTGCAGGTATAGTTTTCTATGGGTAATTGTGACAAGATGTGTGGCTTGTGTGATATGCTACTGTGTGTGTGATTGCGTGTGATTGTTTATCTCTGTTGGTGGAATTGTGTGTGACCATCTGTCTTTGTGCTTATGTGGCTGGCTGTGTATTGTGTGAGATTATGGTTGTGTTTGTGCGACTGTGTATCTGCTTGTGATTGGGTGAGAATTTGTGTGTGTATATGAGATTGTGGGATTGATGTATGAAACACAGAAATATTAAAATTGCCCAAGTTCACACCGTTAACAAGTGACAGCACCAGAACTCAAACCCAAGCAGTTCAGTTCTAGAGGTCTCACTTTTTTTTTTCCCTGGAGATAGGGTCTCACTCTGTCAAACAGGCTGGAATGCAGTGGTGTGATTGTAGCTCACTGCAGCCTTGACCTCTTGGGCTCAAGCAACCACCTGCCTCAACCTCCCAAGTAACTGGGACCATAGGCGTGTGCCACCGTGCCTGCCTAATTGTTTTTATTTTTATTTTTTGTAGCGACTTCGTACCATATTGCCCAGGCTGGTCTGAAACTTGGGCTCAAGCAGTCCTCCCACCTTGGCCTCCCAAAGTGTTGAGGTTATAGGCCTGAGCCACTGTGTCCAGCTGTGTCCAGCCAAGTTCTTCCTTTTAATTACTAAACTCACTTGTTCTTTCCCACATTGAGAGGGTGAAAAATGGTTGCCCTGGGTTTTGAGGAGTTTGGAAAAGATGTTCCGGTCTTGGAATAGGAACTTGCAGAACATGGGAACTTAACATGGTTTCTTCCTTCGGTTCCCTTGTGAGTGACAGGCCTCAGTCTAAAAACATTGTAGTGAGGCCATCCTCAAATTAGCTGCTTCTGGGGGAGAGAAGCCCAACCTGAAAGCCCAGTCTTCCTCTCCTTAGGTTATTGAGTTTGAGATTTTAGCTTTATCCTTGTCAAAACTCTTCCATGTTTGGTGCTGAGAGTCTGGACCCATGGCTGTTTTTCTGATGTACCAGGTGTGCTGAGTTTTTTATTTTGACCTTCTCAGTTGATAAATAAAAATATTCTCAGCCAGGCACAGTGGCTTACGCCTGTAATCCCAGCACTTTGGGAGGCTGAGGCGGGTGGATCACCTGGGTCAGAAGTTCGAGACCAGCCTGGCCAACATGGTGAAACCCCATCTCTACTAAAAATACAAAAATTAGCTGGGTGTGGTGGCACATGCCTGTAATCCCAGCTATGTGGGAGGCTGAGGCAAGAGAATCGCATGAACCTGGGAGGCAGAGGTTGCAGTGAGCTGAGATTACGCCATTGCACACCAGCCTGGGGGACAAGAGTGAGACTTTATCTCAAAAAAAAAAAAAAGAATAATATTTCATTTCCAAATGTGTGTAGAATCCAAGCAGGAAAAAGGGTGGTACTTTTCTGCCCCAGGTGTTGGCTCATACAATCTTGACCGTGGAAAAGAATGTTTCTGAGAGATGGATTAACTTGGCCGAGGTCATGCAGCCATTGAGGGAAAGAGTGGATCAACCTGGGTCTGGGTGCTACGTAAAAACAAAGTTCTGGCCGGGCGCGGTGGCTCACGCCTGTAATCCCAGCACTGTGGGAGGCCGAGGCGGGTGGATCACGAGGTCAAGAGATCGAGACCATCCTGGTCAACATGGTGAAACCCCGTCTCTACTAAAAATACAAAACATTAGCTGGGCATGGTGGCGCGTGCCTGTAATCCCAGCTACTCAGGAGGTTGAGGCAGGAGAATTGCCTGAACCTGGGAGGTGGAGGTTGCGGTGAGCCGAGATCGCGCCATTGCAAAAAAAAAAAAAAAAAAAAACAACAAAGTTCTTTTTCATCATACCTTCCTTTAGCGACGAATGGCTCATTTCAAACTTAGAAATATATTGCCCAAGAGATACACAGCTATCAGAACAAAACAAACTGAACTTTCTTTTACAGGCCTGACTTAAGGCTTCTGCTCCAAGATGCTAAGAAGACTGCATTGATTCTCTTCTCAGGTTGCAGAAGCTTTTTGTTGTTGTTGTTGAGACGGAGTCTCGCTCTGTCACCCAGGCTGGAGTACAGTGGCGTGATCTCGGCTCATTGCAACCTCTGCCTTCCAGGTTCAAGTGATTCTCCTGCCTCAGCCTCCCAAGTACCTGGGACTACAGGCACGCGTCACCATGCCCAGCTAATTTTTTGTATTTTTAGTAGAGACGGGGTTTCACCATGTTGGCCAAGATGGTCTTGATCTCTTGACCTTGTGATCCACCCTCCTCAGCCTCCCAGAGTGCTGGGATTACAGACGTGACCCACCGCACCCAGCCCAATTTATTTATTCATTTATCTAATATTTTTGAGCACCTACAATGATTTGGTGTTGTTTTGTCATTAGAATACACCAGTGAACCAAATAAAACCTAGCTCTCTTGGATCTTATAATCTTGTATGGGAAGAGAAACAATAAAGAAACAAAACCGTATGTAACATGTCCAGTGGCTAAGAAGAAAAATAATTTGGCCGGGCACGGTGGCTCCTGCCTATGATCCTAGCGCTTTGGGAGGCTGAGGGGAGGATCACCTGAGGTCAGGAGTTCAAGACCAGCCTGGCCATCATGGTGAAACCCCATTTTTTTTTTAAAAAAAAAAAAAGAAGAAGAAAAATAATTCAGGGTAAAGAAAAAGGGAGTACCTGGAACAGGGGTTCTCTTTAGGTAGAATTTTCAGGGAAGTCCCTCTGATGAATTGACACTTGAAGGAAGATAGGAGTAGAGAGGAGTGGGCCATGCTGGTGTCTGGGAGAAGAAGGTTCCAGGCAGAAGGAGAAGCCACAACTCTGAAGGAGGGGTGTACACGGTGTTTGGGTAATAGCAGAAAACCTGTGTGCTGGAGTGCGGTGAGCAAGGGGGAGAAGGGTAGGAAATTAGGTCACAGGCGCAGCCAGGGACCAGATCATTAACCACCTTGTTGGCCGCAGGACAGATTTTGGATTTTGTTGAGTTCAGGCTATGTGTCCTTAATATAAGTCAAGACTTATGTTGTCAAGTTCAGCATTATAACTTGACTTATAAGTCAAGTTCAGCGTTGACTCCCTCACCCCTCCCCAGATCTTGGAAAAGGTGAGGCTGGCCATGTAGGGAGGAGAAGGGGCAGTAGCTCTATTTTTGTGAGTCTCGGGCCAACAACACGTCACTGTTTCTTCCTTAACTCTCCCTTCTCAGGACTTTGTTCTTCTTCAGAAGAGAAAACTGAAGAAGGAGGAATGGCCGTGGGACTTTGTAAAGCCATGTCCCAGGTAAGCTGATCTTTCACTTTGTTTTCAGCCATTTGACCTCATCTTTCAGGACTTTGGGACCACAAGGAAAGTCATGAATAGCCCAATGAACACCTGCTTCACTTTTCTCTGTACACCTTTTGTTCATATAATCCTTCTGGAAGACATTAACTGTCTTTTTTTCTCAGCGTTATGCTCAAATGTGTGATGGGGCAGAGCTATCCTATTTAGATGAATGGTGATTTGTTGAGTTGGCCATGAGTGCAAGTGAAATAAGGGATAGAGTTGGATTACCGAGTGACCTATTAAATAGGGAGGCCGAGGATGACCTCTCTGAGGACATGATATTTAGCAAAGTAAAACTTCAGTGAAAGTAGCAAGTAAGTTTTGTGGCGATCTGGGGAGAGCTTTAAAAGAAGGAGTACAAAGTTATTATGGTGGGAATGTGCTTGGTGTGTTCCAGGAATAGCAATGAGTCTGTCCTGGGAGGGAAATGAGCACTGTGATGTCAGAGCTATAGCTGGGGACCAAATCAGGTAGGTCTTTACAAGTCAGCTTAGAGCTGTAAATTATCTGCACTTTGAATTTTATTCTAAGTGTGAAGAACAGCCATTGGAACATTTGTGATCTGATTTGATTTATGCCTTAAAATGAAAACAGATAGCAGAGAAGTAAAGGTGGGAGCAAGGAGGCCAGTTAGGAGACTTAAATAATCCAGATGGGAGGTGATAGTGGCCTGAACCGTGGTGGTGGCATTGGAGTAGGGAGACTCTGGGTATACAATGGAGATAGAAAATGCGGGTTGAGGCCGGGTGTGGTGGCTCAAGCCTGTAATCCCAGCACTTTGGGAGGCCGAGGCGGGTGGATCACGAGGTCAAGAGATCGAGACCATCCTGGTCAACATGGTGAAACCCCGTCTCTACTAAAAATACAAAACATTAGCTGGGCATGGTGGCGCGTGCCTGTAATCCCAGCAACTCAGGAGGCTGAGGCAGGAGAATTGCCTGAACCCGGGAGGCGGAGGTTGCGGTGAGCCAAGATCGCGCCATTGCACTCCAGCCTGGGTAACAAGAGCAAAAAAACTCCGCCTCAAAAAAAAAAAAAAAAAAAGAAAATGCGGGTTGATCAAGGATTAGTTGCGGTGTGTGAGAGGAGGAAAGAAGTCAGCACGACTACAGAGGTTTTTGGCTAGGCAGCTACATGAATGGGCATGCCATTTACTGAGCTGGAAAGACAGTGTGAAGTGAGATGGACATCAGTAATTGAGTTCTGGATATATTTAGAGACCTTTTGGATATCCAAATGGAATGCTGATCATACATCTGGAGTCAGGACTAGAGATGTGAATTTGAGAGTCCTCAGTGTTTTTTCTTTTCTTTTCTTTTCTTTTTGAGATGACATCTCACTCTGTCACCAGGCTGGAGTGCAGTGGCGCTATCTCGGCCCACTGCAACCTCCGCCTCCTGGGTTCAAGTGATTCTGCTGCCTCAGCTCCCCGAATAGCTGGGACTACAGGCACGCACCACTATGCCAGCTAATTTTTGTATTTTTAGTAGAGACGGGTGTCACCATATTGGCCAGGATGGTCTCGATCTCCTGACCCTGTGATCCGCCCACCTTGGCTTCCCAAAGTGCTGGGATTACAGGGGTAAGCCACTGAACCCGGCCATCTGCACCCAGCTGTCATTAGTGTATTTAAAGCATGAGACAGAATGAGATTATCTTCAGGGCAAGGCTGTGGTGAATGTAGAGAGGAAAGAGGTGGAAGGACTGAGTTTAGGATGTTCAATATTTAGAGGCACACAAGAGGAGGAACCAGCGAAAGAGATTGAGAAGAGCTGATGTAAAAGGAAAACCAGAAGAGTGTGGGCTCTGGAAGTGAAGAGTCAGTGTTTCAAGGATGGATGATCAACTGAGTTAAGCTCTTCTGAGAGGCTGAAGAAGATGAAGACTGACAATTTGTTAACATGAGATGCTCTTGACAATAACTACTTCATGGAGTAACTAGGATGAAGACATCATCGTGGTGGGTTTAAGGGAGAATGGAGGCTGGCTGTGGTGGCTTATGGCTGTAATCCCAGTAATTTGGGGGGTCAAGATGGTGGGACCATCACCTGAGCCCAGGAATTCAAGAGCAGCTATGTATGTAGGGCAACATAGGGAGACTCCATCTCTAAAAAAATCTTTAAAAACTAAGATCCAAAAACAGCCCGGCATGGTGGCAGTTGCCTATGGTCCCAGCTGCTTGGGAGACTGAGGTGGGAGGATCGCTTGAGCCCAGCAGTTGGAGACAGCAGGGAGCTATGATTGTGATGCCGCATTCCAGCCTGTGCAACAGAAACAGAGTGAGACCCTGTTTCTAAAAAAAAAAAAATCCAGGTGTGGTGGCTCACGCCTGTAATCCCAGCATTTTGGGAAGCCAAGGCAGGTGGATCGCCTGAGGTCAGGAGTTCAAGACCAGCCTGGCCAACAAGATGAAACCTCATCTCTATTAATAATACAAAAATAGCCAGGCATGGTAGCACATGCCTGTAATCCCAGCTACTCAGGAGGCTGAGACAGGAGAATTGCTTGAACCCAGGAGACAGAGGTCGCAGTGAGCCGAGATCGTGCCATTGCACTCCAGCCTGGGCGACAAGAGTGAAACTCCGTCTCCAAAAAAAAAACCAGGCAGAAAAAAGAGAATGGAAAATGAGGAAGGTGAGAGCAAAGACAGTTAATTTAGACTTACAATAGTGTACCAGTAGGCACATGTGACTACTCCAAATTGTGATATGCTATAAGTACAAAGTATATACCAGATTTTGAAGATTCAGTACAAAAAAGAATGTAAGCTATATGATTAATTTTTTATATTGATTACATGTTGAAATGATAATGTTGTAGATATCTTGGGTTAAATAAAAATGATATTTTTTAATATATTTTTTCTTGTGTCCACTGGAAAGTTTCAAATGACATGTGTGGCTCAAATATTTCTGGTGGATCACACCGGTTTAGACAACTCATCAGAAGACTTTTGTTATTAAGAGGAGTAGAGAAGCCGGGCGCGGTGGCTCACGCCTGTAATCCCAGCACTTTGGGAGGCCGAGGCGGGCGGATCACGAGGTCAAGAGATCGAGACCATCCTGGTCAACGTGGTGAAACCCCGTCTCTACTAAAAATACAAAAAATTAGCTGGGCATGGTGGCACGTGCCTGTAATCCCAGCTACTCAGGAGGCTGAGGCAGGAGAATTGCCTGAACCCAGGAGGCGGAGGTTGCGGTGAGCCGAGATCGCGCCATTGCACTCCAGCCTGGGTAACAAGAGCGAAACTCCATCTCAAAAAAAATAAAAAATAAAAAAAAAATAAAGAGGAGTAGAGAAATAGGATAATCCCTAGAGTGAGATCATGGAAGGGGATTTATTTATTTATTTTTCTATGCATTTATTTACAAGATGGGAGATATTACATCAGCTTTTTTGTTTATTGGAATGAGCCAGTAAAGTGAAAATAGTTGGGAGTACAAGGGAGAGAGGTGAAAATGTCTTTAGGTGGGCAAGTGGAGGGACTGGTCTTCGAAGCCTAGAGTTTTATCCGTAGTCACGGAGGGAAGACAGAAGATACAGGTAACAGTACAGATACAGAAGTGTACGGACATGTGGTGGCGGGAGGGTGAGAATGTTCAAAGTGAGAACTGGATGAGTGGAGGGTGGTTTGAGAAAGAGTTATGAAATAGTTACCAGGAGGGGGGAGAGTGAATTTATTAGAGAGGCGTAGTAGAGTGGTTTTGCAGTGCTTTTGAGGACTCTCTGGCCATCTTCGAGAAGTACTTTGTGTCAACATGTTTTATCAGTCAGGGTTCTAGCAAGGCAATCAAAAGGCGACTATTTACAAGATATTATCAGGACATAGAGAAACTATGAAAGATCATGCTGTACTCCAGAGCTCATAACAGCATAACCTCTTACTAACCCTAGACCTGAAACCAGAGACAGAGAGCTAGGTTGTGGGGCGGGGGGGCCCTGACAAGTGCTCTGAGCTTTGATTGAAAGACAACACCCAGGGTGACGCTCCCACCCAGGGAGGGAGCCAGGAGAATAAGTATTTTGTCTGCCTTACCTTCCTTTCATCTCTTGCTTGTGGCTGAACCCAACAGAATATGGGATAGGACAGGGGAGTTGATTGATGTAGTCAGCCTCCTAGGACTCAGAGGAGGGTCGAGGGGCACTTGGAAGTTATATGACACTACGTAGTTGGGTAATTTTTTTCCCTAGACACATTCAGCTGTATTTTCACTATGTAGAATAACCATATTTTGTATTTCTTTTTTTTTAGTTGAGATGGAGTCTCACTCTGTCACCCAGCTGGAGTGCAGTGGCACAATCTCCACTAATTGCAGCCTCCTCCTCCCAAGTTCAAGCAATTCTCATGCCTCAGCCTCCTGATTAGTTGGGACTACAGGTGCAAACCATCATGCCCAGCTAATTTTTGTATTTTTAGTAGAGACAGGGTTTCACCATTTTGGCCAGGCTGGTCTCAAACTCCTGACCTCAGGTGACCCACCTGCCTTGGCTTCCCAAAGTGCTGGGATTACAGGCGTGACCTCCTGTGCCCAGCCTGATAGTTAAGAGAACATACTGTACAGGCTGGAACCCTATCATTTTTAAGCACTGAATATTCTTCCTTCATATGGGTGTTTTATAGGAAACATCACCATTTATTCCCTGAGTAGCAAATATGTTGGGGGAAGCAGCAATGGAGGAATAAACTGGTTATAAATAATGTATAAAAGAAATCAGGAACAATAAACTTCAGAAGGCCGTGGAGGCCTCTAGGGAGGAAGGCCTCTCTATGCCAGCATGTTCTCAGGAACAGAGTGACCCAAGCTCTGATATTCTAAACATAGTGCCCACGGACATAACACTCCCTTGAAGCACTGGAATGTAAGCAGACATCTAGGCTCCTTGCTAAGCCTGCTCCCACCAGCTGCACTGTCTGTTGATGAGCATATGCTTTTAGTTCTACAGAAACTCACATAAACCGCCACTGCTATGAATTTTATGTTTGATGCACAGCCTCCCTTCACCAATTCACCCTGCCACCTGTACCATGGATAAAAGTGACCGTGTTCAATAAATATTGTGGAAACCAGAGGTCGGGCCTTCACTGCCTTCAGTAAAAAGTGATGGTCCTCTGGTCCCACTTTCATTCTTAATCTTTTCCTCATTCCTTTGTCACCACTGAACTCCAGGTACCCATGGGTGGGGTGTGGGGCTGGTTCCCTACACAAATATTTACTGAGAGTTTATAATGTGATCAGTTTTATAATAGACGCTGGATATATATCCACTTATAAAACAAATAGCCTTCCCGTCATGCAGCCTACAGTTCACTGCTGTAGCCTCAACTGTATTTTTGAGCATGTAAGTTTTTTCCAGATTTTTTGCATAACCTTCCCATGAAAATTCTGTCTAAGTCGCTTCACATGTACCTCATTATTTCTTCAGGATATGTTCCTGGACGTTTCTCCTTACATGTAAAGTCTAAATTTCAGGCCACACCCTTTTGTTAAACCCCAATTCAAGGCCTTTCTCCTATTCTGCTCCATCTAATGTCTCAATTTGGGGAATATAAAGGAATCCCCCATGTAAGATTTTCTTTATACTTAGTATACGTAACATACAGTTTGGTCTTTCCTGTTTCTTGTTATAAGCTATTTTTGTGTTCATATGTCTTTTTTTACAAAAATGTAAAATTTTCTTTCTTTTTTTTTGAGTTGGAGTCTCACTCTGTCACTTAGGCTGGAGTGCAGTGGCGAGATCTCAGCTCTCTGCAACCTCCGCCTCCCTGGTTCAAGGGATTCTTCTGCCTCAGCCTCCTAAGCAGCTGGGATTACAGGCATGCGTTACTATGCCTGGCTAATTTTTGTATTTTTAGTAGAGACGGAGTTTCACCATGTTGGTCAGGCTGGTTCTTGAACTCCTGACCTCTTGATCTGTCCACCTCGGCCTCCCAAAGTGCTGGGATTACAGGCGTGAGCAGCCATGCCCTGCCACAAAAATGTAAGATTTTCAGACGGCGAGTCTGTTTCTAATATTTCTCTTCTCTCAAAGTATTTGACAAACCTTATCATGTAATTGTTCTCCAGTGATTATTTTCCATGCATCACTTAGAGCTTTGAACTGTAGCAGAATTCATCGTTTTAGCTAGTGCTTTATGGGTGTCTGGGCACCTGGTGAACAAGAATTTTTTTATTTCAGGGGTTGGTGACCTTCAGAGATGTGGCACTAGACTTTTCCCAAGAAGAGTGGGAATGGCTGAAGCCATCTCAGAAGGATTTATACAGAGATGTCATGTTGGAGAACTACAGGAACTTGGTATGGCTTGGTAAGGATGTTTCTCCCCCATAATTTAAAAATCTTCCTCTGGGGCATTTTTGCTTCCTCTGTTGAGAATATCTAGGTCATCTTAAAACATCATAAAAGCACTTACTTGCCTTTCTACTTCCCATTCCCAGGAAATGATTTGAAATACATGTATTTTTAACTTTTTAAGTTTCTTAAATTTTAATTAATTAATTAATTTACTTTTGGCAGACGCTCTGACTGCATGAGGTAATTTCATGGAGTTGGAAATGAGTAGTTCCCTTTGCTCTAGAATGGTGGTTTGGAAGAGCAACATCAGCTTGTCCTGGGAATTTGTTAAAATGCAAATTATGAGGCCCCATTCTAGACCTACCAAATCAGCTCTTTAAATGATCCTGATGTCTATTAAAGTTTGAGAGCCACCATAGTTTCTGACTCAGTAGTTCTGGGTTAGGGCCTGAGAATGTGCATTTGTTTTGTTTTGTTTTGAGATGGAGTCTCGCTCTGTCACCAAGCTGGAATGCAGTGGCACGATCTTGGTTCACTGCAACCTCTGCTTCCCGGGTTCAAGAGATTCTCCTGCCTCAGCCTCCTGAGTAGCTGGGACTACAGGCGCACACCACCACACTTAGCTAATTTTTGTACTTTTAGTAGAGATGGGGTTTCACCATGTTGGCCAGTATTTCAGTCTCTTGACCTCATGATCCGTCTGCGTCAGCCTCCGAAAGTGCTGGAATTACAGGTGTGAACCACCGTGCCCGGCCTGAGAATGTGCATTTCTAGTTAGTTCCTAGGTGATGGCTGCAGCTGCTATAAGACCTTGAGAACCACTGGCATGGCAGAAGCTTCATCCTCCTCATCATCCATACAAGTATCATTCCATTCTCTGGCCCATCCTCTAATGTCCATTCTTGCCTGATGATCAAGAGATTGGGTCTGTGTGCTATAACAGCTGTAGCATGTTGATTTGTCTGTCTGTATGTCTGTCTCTTGCTCTCATTTTTCTTCCCCTGTGAACAGGACTCTCCATTTCTAAGCCCAACATGATCTCCTTACTGGAGCAAGGGAAGGAACCATGGATGGTGGAGAGAAAGATGTCACAGGGTCACTGTGCAGGTGAGTGACAGATCGCCAGTCAGGGAGGGCTACTGTAAGGTACTCAACCAAGTAGTAAGTCGGAAACTGTTCCGGGCTTCAGGTGGGATGGGAACTGAAATCTTAGTATGTGCTTCCATAGAAACCTCACCACACCGTGGGTTTTGTTTTCTTTTTCTTTCAATCAAATTATACTCTCTAGTCTTCCTATACCCCCTATCTCAGCCCTTCTCAGCTCTTTTCCTCTGATGGTTAGAATTATATCACACTTCGCCGGGCGCGGTAGCTCAAGCCTGTTAATCCCAGCACTTTGGGAGGCTGAGGCGGGTGGATCACGAGGTCAAGAGATCGAGACCATCCTGGTCAACAAGGTGAAACCCCGTCTCTACTAAAAATACAAAAATTAGCTGGGCATGATGGTGCATGCCTGTAGTCCCAGCTACTCGGGAGGCTGAGAGGCTGAGGCAGGAGAATTGCTTGAACCCAGGAGGCGGAGGTTGCGGTGAGCCGAGATCGCGCCATTGCACTCCAGCCTGGGCAACAACAGCAAAACTCCGTCTCAACAAAAAAAAAAAAAAAAAAAAAAAAGAATTATATCACACTTCTAGATTTCCTTTCGGAGTTTAAATTTTTATCAAAATTATTATCAAAGATATGTATGCACATTATTTTTCTCTTTTCTTTTTTCTTTTTATTTTTTGCCTTCTCTGCACTAGCATGTATGCACATTATTTAAAGAGTCAAGTAGTATTCTTAGGTTGGTGCAAAAGTAATTGCGGTTTTTGGCAAAATAAACGCTAAATTTTTGGCAAAACCAAAACTATCTTTGCAACAACCTATGCAAGGCTTTTTCTCTTAAAAAAGGAATTCTCATTCCTGGTTCTCCAGTTTCCCTCTTCCCAGAGCCATCCACTTCTTTTCTTTTGTAGTTTGTTTTGGTGTTCCCTTCATTTCTCCAAAAATATGTTTATGTTACTACTCTTGATTGTCTCTTCAGGTTGAGTCCTTATTTGATATCTTCTTATAAGAAAATAAGGATTTAGCTCTTTCCTCTCCTGAATCCAACACGTGTACACACACAAATACACACATTTCCCATACCCCATCTTATCAATGTCATAATTTTTATTAAGTCAGTATTCAGGATTTACATTATTACAACCATTTAGTGCTAGTCATCGCTGTGCCGTGAATATGCCAAATTACTTTTTCTGTATACCTTTTTATTTTCCCTGGAGTTAATAATGACTTGGAAATTTTGTCTTTTTTTTTTTTTTGCTTAATTTATATATACACATCCCTAATCCAATTCCTGACTTACCATCAATTGTCTGAATCTCAAAATACTTGGACATATTAGGTGATCCATTGACTTCATCTTCTGGGAGAAATCTCTCCTAGAATCCTCAGATATGCCTCTCTGGACAAATGGCTCATTGTATTTGCATGCAATCAGTTTGGATCATCTGTTTTGATATTCTCTTGTGATTAGATTGAGGTAATGCATTTTTGCAAAGAATGCCACAGAAATAATGCATCATACCAAAGGATGCATAATGTTGATATGTCTTATTATTGGTGATGTTAACTTTGCAAACTTGGTGAAGGTAGTGTCTGCTTTATAAAGCTCTTATTTTTCTATTTGTAATTAATAAATATCTTGTGGGAGATACTTGGAGATTATTCAGTTTCTTCTGTAATTTTTGCCCATTAATTTTAGCATTTATTGCTGGATCTCTTCAACTGTTATTACTGCGGTGTTAACCTAATGTTGATTTTTTCATTTCCCTCTTTTTTTATGTATGTTAATTAGGATTATTCTGTATAAAGAGTTGTTCCTTCCCTTTCATTTACTTATATATTCAATTATACTTATGGATTTTTTTCTAAGAGGTAAATCTAATTTACCTCATCAAATGTAATCACTTCATAAAACTTAAATGGATTTATTTTTGGATTTATGGATTTTTGTTTCTTTCTGTGAAGGAAATCCAGTGAATCATTATTTTGTTTCTCAAATTGTTCCAGCTTTGAATGTTGGAATCTCCTCCACATTGGTTCCTTTGACCTTCTGACACACCCCCACGCATTTTTTGACCACATTCTTCCTTCTTGCACGAGGTATTCCAGGTTCTTTTATTTTCCTTATCCTAGCCTTGGATCAGCCGCTTCTCCAAGGAGCCCTCATGGCTTTTATTGGGAAATGGTGTTTAGAAACCAAAGTCTGGGTGCTAGGTGTGCTCTAGGCTACTGGGATGTCACTGCTTCTGGCCCTTATGGCAGCTAAAGCTAGGAAACATGTACATAGATAGATTTATACACACACCCCTGTATTTATTTCTGCCTCTATCTTTTTTTCATTTCTTGTTACCTCTATCTTTTTATGTATGAAAACTATCAGTTTTATTAATAACTTGATTTCTAGTCCTGCTTTACAGAGTTTATTGTAGCCTTCCTCCTTTACTTATTTGTAATTTCTTTTTCTGATAATGAGAAAAAATATATATACCTATTTGTTCAGTTTTAGTATACACATAAAGTAGTTTCAGAATTTCTAACCTATTTCTCTGTGAGAAACAAATTTACCAACTAGATTTAGGTATTTGCGTATAGTATTTTTTTGTTTTAGTCTTACAGTATTCAGTCAAAATACTATTTCCAAAATTACTTAGGTTAGTTATTTAGGTTCACTTGTTACTGCTTTGTTGTTTGTTTGTTTGTTTTGAGATGGAGTCTCACTCTCGCTCTCGCTCTGTCACCAGGCTGGAGTGCAGTGGCGCGATCTTAGCTCACTGCAGCCTCTGCCTCCCAGATTCAAGCGATTCTCCTGTCTCCGGAGTAGCTGGGACTACAGGCACATGCCACTGTGCCCAGCTAATTTTTGTATTTTTAGTAGAGACAGGGTTTCACCATGTTGGCCAGGGTGGTCTTGATCTCTTCACCTCATGATCTGCCCACATCAGCCTCCCAAAGTGCTGGGATTACAAGTGTGAGCCTCCGCTCCTGGCCCATTTACTACTGCTTATGTTCTATTTTGCAGTCATCCTGGATTTATTTATATGAGGAGCAGTGTGCTATGATACATTTTGCATTTTGCTTTTATCACTTAACAGGAAATCACTTTGTATTAATTCATGAAGATCTTCCTCTTTTTTTTTTTTTTTTTTTGAGACAGAGTCTCACTTGGTCACCCAGGCTAGAGTGCAGTGGCACAATTGTGGTTCACTGCAACCTCCGCCTCACAGGTTCAAGCAATTCTCCTGCCTTAGCCTTCTGAGTAGCTGGGACTATAGGCATGTGCCACCACACCTGGCTAATTTTTGTATTTTTAGTAGAGATGGGGTTTCACCATGTTGGCCAGGCTGGTTTCAAACTCCTGACCTCAAATGATCTGCCCTCTTTGGCCCCCCAAAGTGCTGGAATTGCAGGCAGGAGCTGCTGCACCGGTCATTCATACGTAGTTTTACAAGGAATTGCCAGATTCCCCTCCAGAAAAGTTGTCTTAGTTTTTTTTCTGCTGTAACAAATTCACACACTTTTAGTGGCTAATAGAACACAAGTTTATTATAGCTCTGATGGTCAGAAGTAAAAAGTAGGTCTTACAAAACTAAAATCAAGATGTCAGCAGCCTGCATTCCTTCCTAAGGCCATATGGGAGAATCTGTTTCCTTGATTTTTTTGTTTTCTTTCATTTTTTTCTTTTTCTTTTTTTGTTTTTTGTTTTTTGAGATGGAGTTTTGCTCTGTCACCCAGGCTGGAATGTAATGGTGGGATCCTGGCTCATTGCAACCTCCGCCTCCAGGGTTCAAGCAATTTTCCCACCTCAGCCTCCTGAGTAGGTGGGATTACAGGCACCCACCACCATGCCCAGCTAATTTTTGTATTTTTAGTAGAGACAGCATTTTGCCATGTTGTCCAGGCTGGTCTCAAACTCCTGGCTTCAGGTGATCTACCTGCCTTGGCCTCCCAAAATGCTGGGATGACAGGTGTGAGCCACCACACCCAGTCAATTTTTAATGCTTTCTTTATGGTCTTTACTCGTCCTTTTACTTTCAACTTTTTTGAATAACTTTAAGTATAGGGCTTATATGCAATACAGATTCGAGTTTTACTTTATAAACCAATCTGATTATCTTTTTATTTTAATAGGTGAAAGTCTAATTACATTTTTGATAAATTTGGGCTTAATTCTATATATTGTCTCTATAGTTATTTTTATTTTTATTTTCTGGGTTTTATAGTTTTTAAAAAATACTTTCAGGTTGGGTGCAATGGCTCATGCCAGCACTCTGGGAGGCTAAGGTGGGAGGATCACTTGAGGTCAGGAGTTCAAGACCAGCCTGGCCAACATGGCGAAACCCATTTCTATTAAAAATACAAAAATTAGCCAGGCATGGTGGTGCGTGCCTATAATCCCAACTACTCGGGAGGCTGAGACGAGAATCTCTTGAATCAGGGAGGCAGAGGTTGCGGTGAGCCGAGATCGTGCCATTGCACCCCAGCCTGGGCCACAGAGCAAAACTCCATCTCAAAACAGAAAAACAAATCCTTTCACATGCATGTTTTTCTAATTGTTGTTCTGTCATACAATACTGTAGTTTTTATAATAGGAAGCTCTTTCTTTTGCTCTAGTGTTTACATTTATGGTTCTAATCCTGTTTCCTTAGACAGTATTTATTCCTTCTATACTTGATTGGCCAGCTGTACAAAATACCATTTGATTCATATCTGTTACAGATGGGTCAATAAGTAGGCTTATTTTACTGTCCACCCACTCCTCTCCTTGTCTTCCAAAAGTTTGTTAGTTGTATGCTTTTTATGTCAAGGCGTATTACATTTACATGCTGTTCTGTTACATGCGTCCTTACCTTTCATTTAGTCTTAGTTCTGCAGTTAAATACATTCACTGTTTTCCACCAGTTGTCTATCCTGTTCTCTAGAAGTTTCCTCAAAAAGGACTCATGCAAACAATGTCTCCCTGTAAGTTTCTTAAAGTATAGTATTGTTGAATATTGTTATGTCTGTTGTCAGCTTGATATTTTTCCATTATGTGTAAGTGGCTTTATATTTGGTTCTGGTCTGCCTGATGATTCTTTAATTTTAAAATTACTTTGTTAGAGCACGTCTCAATCTTGACCATTTTGGGTCACCTTTTACTGAGACACGTGACCTTCCGAATAAAGAGTCAAGATTTTATTTCCAGAAATATTTTTTGTTTTTTCTTTTGAAAAAGTTAAAAATACAAAAAAGTATAGAGAATGACATAACAAATTTCCCCAGTACTCACCACCCCCAGAATTGACTGTTGTTAATGTTTTGACACATTTTTACTTTTTGATAAAAGAGATAAACCATTTTAAGCATAAGTTTTCTTCTTTCCCAATTCTTAGTTCCCTTTCCCTCATCTACCTCTTGCTCTTAGAAGCAACAACAGTCTAATTTTTTTTTTAGAGATGGGTTTTCACCATGTTGGCCAGGATGGTCTCGATCTCTTGACCTTGTGATCCGCCCGCCTTGGCCTCCCAAAGTGCTGGGATTACAGGCGTGAGCCACTGTGCCCAGCCTCACAACAACAGTCTTGAATTCAGTGTATGTCCTTCCAGTTAATTTAAAAAATATTTTTGGTAAACATTTATGAAAAATATTTTTTACTTTTTTATAGGTAGCAGTCTTTTCATTTTGTTTTGCAACTTGCTTTTTTTTTTTTTTTTTTTTTAGACGG
>NW_022437008.1:4199675-4250440 GCF_009761245.1 Sapajus apella
TTTTTTTTTTTTTTTTGAGACGGAGTCTCGCTCTTGTTACCCAGGCTGGAGTGCAATGGCGCGACCTTGGCTCACCGCAACCTCCGCCTCCTGGGTTCAGGCAATTCTCCTGCCTCAGCCTCCTGAGTAGCTGGGATTACAGGCACACACCACCATGCCCAGCTAATTTTTTGCATTTTTAGTGGAGACGGGGTTTCACCATGTTGACCAGGATGGTCTCGATCTCTTGACCTCGTGATCCACCCGCCTCGGCCTCCCAAAGTGCTGGGATTACAGGCTTGAGCCACCGCGCCCGGCCTGCAACTTGCTTTTATTAACACTGTTTTTGAGATTTATCCATGGTAAAAATCTATATAAAATATAGTTCCCTCCTTATGATCATTGAGTTGTTTCCATTTTTTGTTGTCTTAAATAGTAGCAAGGTATATTTCCATGCACATGTCTCCATGTGTAAGAGTTTCTCAAGAATCTGTATCGGCCGGGCACGGTGGCTCAAGCCTGTAATCCCAGCACTTTGGGAGGCCGAGGCGGGTGGATCACGAGGTCAAGAGATCGAGACCATCCTGGTCAACATGGTGAAACCCCATCTCTACTAAAAATACAAAAAATTAGCTGGGAATGGTGGTGTGTGCCTGTAATCCCAGCTACTCAGGAGGCTGAGGCAGGAGAATTGCCTGAACCCAGGAGGCGGAGGTTGCGGTGAGCCGAGATCGCGCCATTACACTCCAGCCTGGGTAACAAGAGCGAAACTCTGTCTCAATAAAAAAAAAGAAGAATCTGTATCAGGCCAGGCATGGCTCACACCTGTGATCTCAACATGTTGGGAGGATTGCTTGAGCCCAGGAGTTTCAGATCAGCCTGAGCAACATAGCAAGACCCTGTCTCTACAGAAAGTAAAAAAACAGGCCGAGTGCAGTGGCTCATGCCTGTAATCCCAGCACTTTGGGAGGCCGAGGTGGATCATGATGTCAGGAGTTTGAGACCAGCCTGGCCAACATGGTGAAACCCCATCTTTAATAAAAATTAGCCAGGCATGGTGGTGTGTGCTTGTAATCCCAGCTACTCAGGAGGCTGAGGCAGGAGAATTGCTTGAACCTGGGAGGTGGAGGTTGCAGTGAGCCGAGTTCACGCCACAGCACTCCAGCCTGGGAAACAGAGCAAGAATCCATCTCGGACAAAAAAAAAATTAGCCTCGCATGTTGCTGTGTGCCTATTGTTTGAGCTACTTGGGAGACTGAGGTAGGAGGGTTACTTAATCCTGGGAGGTCAAGGCTGCATTGAGCTGTGACAGTGCCACTGGACTCCATTCTAGGCTGGGTTACAGAGCAAGACCCTGTCTCAAAAAAAAGAAAAGAAAAGAAAAGAAATTTGTACCTCAAAGTCAAATTGCTGGAACATGGAAGTGTATGTTTTAATTTACAAGATACCCAACTTGTTCTGGGAAGTGACTGTATCAGTTTATGCTCGTACTAACGATGATAGTGTCTGAGAATGCCTTTTCCTTCCTCTCTTGATATTCTTCAACTTAGGTTTTGTTTGTTTGTTTGTTTTTATTTCTTTAGAGACCGAGTCTCACTCTTGTGCCCAGGCTGGAGTGCAGTGGCGCGATCTTGGCTCACTGCAACCTCTGCCTCCTGGGTTCAAGTGATCCTCCTGCCTCAGCCCCTTGAGTAGCTGGGACTACAGGCACACACTGCCACACCTGGCTAATTTTTTTTTTTGCATTTTTGTAGAGATGGGGTTTCACCGTGTTGCCCAGGCTGGTCTCAAACTCCCGAGCCCAGGGAATCTGCCTGCCTCAGCCTCCCAAAGTGCTAGAATTGCAGATGTGAGTCACCACACCTGGCCTTAAGTTTTTGATATTGTCCTTAATATTGTCTAACTGAAATTTCTGCTGATATGAGGAAGGGAAATGCTCTTTTGGCTTTAATTTACTAGTGATATTATTGATCATCTTTCCAGGAATGCATTGTCTATGAAGTTTTTGTCTTCTGTGCTCATATATTTTTTTGAGACAGGTTCTCACTCTGTTGTGCAGGCTGGAGTGCCGTGGCATGACCTTGGCTCACTGCAGCCTCTGCCTCCTGAGCTCAAGCAATCTTCCCACCTCAGTGTAATGCACCACTGTACCTGCTTAATTTTTTTGTTTATTTTTCTTGTAGAGACAAGGTCTTACTGTGTTGTCCAGGCTGGTCTAGAACTCCTGGGCTGAAGCGATCCTCCCATCTCGGCTTCCCAAACTATTGGGATTACTGGCATACTTCCGTTTTTGGAGAATTAGGTTGTCTTTTTCTTGTTGATTTATAGTAGAACTAAATTCTATGCATTATTCCTGTTTCTATGCTACATGTTTTAGTTGTTTTTTCTCAGATTGTCCCTGGCCTTTTGACTTTGTGGTATTTTCTCCCACTCACATGTTTTTAAGGTTAATGTCAAATTCATTCCCTTCAACCAGATGTGGTCAGGATTGCAGTGAGGAGGTCATGCTCTCCTTCACTGTGTTCTCTGTATCTTACAAGTTTTTAATGCTCCAAGTGTTTCTGTTGATATTCTCTCTTGATATTTTCCACAATGATAGAGAATTTTACAAGTCAACCCTGGTCGAGTTCTCTCACAGAGATTTCGATGGAAGAAAGGTATAAAAATGCAAGGACTGAGGTCATATTACTGGTTTTGGAATGTTCTTTTTTGTTCATAATTTTCTTTTATATTATTGATTATTTTTGTCCAAGTTTCTTTAAAATAATTTTCTTTAAATTTGGAAATAAAATCTTTATGGAATTCTGGTTGAAACTGACCTGATATAAATTAGCCTGTGGTAAAAAGGTATGCATATATATTTTTTGTTTTGGTGCGATTATATATTACATTGGTTCATATAAATCTTACTTAAAAGAATTTCGTAACGTTTTGTAGGACTTTTCTCGTATTCTTGCGAATCATGCTTCCCTCTCCCTTCAATTATTTACACAGCAGTTGTAATCTTAACTCACTGCCTGCACCTCAGGTTCTCTTCCACTGTCTTATCACTTGCAGTCTGGCTTCTGCCCCTCTAGTTGAGCTAAATCCAGGTGCCCTTCTTCATTTTCATATTCCTTAGCTTACTGAGATGTATGAGAGAGTTCTTACCACTATCCATTTTCTCTTTTCAAAGCTCAGTTCTCTCCCTTTAACGGACTCTTTTCCCTGTTTTTCTGTTGTTTCCTCATTTGCCATAAGATTTTTGTAATATTAATGCGGATCTCTGTCCAGTTCTGTCTAGTAGAACTTTCTTTCTTTCTTTCCTTTTTTTTTTTTTTTTTTTTTTTTTAGAAGGAGTCATACTCTGTTGCCCAGGCTGGAATGCTGTGGCATGACCTCAGCTCACTGCAACCTCTGCCTCCCAGTTCAAGCGATTCTCATGCCTCAGCCACCTGAGTAGCGGGGATTATAGGTGTGAGCCATCGCACCCGGCTAATTTTTGTATTTTCAGTAGAGACGGTGTTTCACCATGTTGGCCAGGCTGGCCTTGAACTCCTGGGCTCAAGTGATCCACCCACATCGGCCTCCAAAGTGCTGGTATTACAGGCAGAGACCCCATGCTTGGCCTCTAGTAGAACCTTCTGTGATGATGGAAATAATCTACATGTGTGCTTTCTAATACAGTAGCCACTAGCCACATTTGTCTTAGAGTGCTTAAAAGTGTGGCTAGTGTGACTGAGGGACTAATTTTAAAATGTTATTTAAATTTGAATTGCCACATATACTTAGTGGCTATCATATTGGATAGCATAGCTGTATGCAGTCTTTTAATCAAGGGGATCCAAACTGTAAGTCTATGTGTAAAGACAGTGGCTGGAGCTCCAGGCACTTCAGAGTCCCCCATATTGGAAAATATCTGTAGTCTTCTCCCATCAGGCTTCTTTTATTCAGCATTAAGATAGTTATTGTATAAATCTGCTGTTTGCCTGGAGTAAAGACTTATTTTGGTAAGATGAATAGAGCGGCTTCAGTTGATGTATATAAGAGATGAGATCCAGGCAAGTGAGTGAGGGAACAGAAGTAGTTGTATTTCTAGAGAAAGAAAGAAAGAATGAATGAATGAATGAATGAATCCTAACCAAGGATAGGCAAACAAATCCTCTCAGGCCTGGGTGTAGACGGGGCCCTGGTAAGAAAATCCAAGGCTGTGTATAGGACAGACTGATAGGGCTGAGGGCTTTCCTTGGGTGAAGGGTGTATTGGAAAGAAGAAAGATGCAGTTGAATAATATTTTCTTTTCAATTTTCTTCTGACCTATACTGGAGACAGCTTTACTTTTCAACAGATGGGAAACTGTTATGGCAAATACTGTATCTATTTAACTCCTAATGCCAAAATAGGTAGTTGTAAAATAATCCTTAACCCCATCTAAACATGAAAACGTCTCTGTTACTGAAATAGTCACTAAGTTTCGGAATCCTGATTACAGCCTTGAAAATGGAGCTCATGTTCTCCAAGAATTATTCCTTAACTAAGCTCGTGAGTTTTGATCTCTTTTTTCCTGAAGTTTATACCTCTAATAATCTATCACATATTAGCTCGTCCTTCATTACGTGCCATAGGGAATAATCATATGCACAGGCTTGAGCTCTCAGAATCTACAAAGGGTAGAAAGACCCTGTGTCAGGCTTCCCCCCCATCTGTTAGGTACTGGGGGCCTACTAGTAGGTTCATATATTTGAATATATTGGCTGATTATTGTGGTACGAAAAGGACTTTCTCATTTTTTTTTTTTTTTTTTTTTTTTTTTTGAGACGGAGTTTCACTCATGTTACCCAGGCTGGAGTGCAATGGCGCGATCTCGGCTCACCGCAACCTCCGCCTCCTGGGTTCAGGCAATTCTCCTGCCTCAGCCTCCTGAGTAGCTGGGATTGCAGGCACGCACCACCACGCCCAGCTAATGTTTTGTATTTTTAGTAGAGACGGGGTTTCACCATGTTGACCAGGATGGTCTCGATCTTTTGACCTCGTGATCCACCCGCCTCTGCCTCCCAAAGTGCTGGGATTACAGGCTTCAGCCACCGCGCCCGGCCGACTTTCTCATTTTTTGAGATCATCTTCTAAAAAATAGTTTTCTTTCTGCCTTACCCCAACCAATATCCTCTCCTGAAAGCACATATCTTCTCAGTATCATCATTTTCCCTCAATGATGAGAAAAGCTGACCATGAGGTTTCTTGTAATCACTGGGAAAAATATATATATATATAAGTCTCTCCTGGACCCTGATAGAAATCTTAGTTGTTGAATAGCATTAGTGGGAAAAGTTGTTATGAAATTAATCTGGCAGCAGTCATTCATTTAACAATATGCTGACATTGTCCGAGGCATTGGATGCAACAGTAGAAGAAAAGGGAGTGAACGTCAGTGCCTGCCCTCATGGAGCTTTCAGTCTTATGAATTCCAGTGCAGGAGGGACTGGAGGCTTTAAAGACTAGAGGCAGGGAAACTGGCTGTGATCTAATCAGACATCCTCAATTCCGTACCTTGTTAGCATTTAGCTTTGCCTGCTTTTTGATGACCTGCATTTTACCAGTTTCCCCAACTTCCACCTCCCCATCAGCAACACATACACCTTCGTTCTCAGCTCTCGTTATTCTTTGTGTTTCCATTCTCTTTTGTTCATATTGCATGGCCACATTTAGGAGATGTTAGAACCACGTACTTTCTACCCTCCTTCCCCCCGGTTAAATTCTTCCATTTCTTCTCTAACGGTTTTCTTCCTCGCAGCAAAAGAACAAAGGAGATACTTGCTTTCTTGATGTTTTTCAGACTGGGAGTCTTGGTGTGAAATCAAGGAATTGTCTCCAAAATGGTTCACTGATGAAGATGAAATATCCCAGGAGGTGGTAATGGAAAGGCTAGCAAGTCATGGCCTTGACCACTGCAGTTTCAGAGAAGCCTGGAAATACGAGGGTGAATTTGAGCTACATCAGGGAAATGAGGAGAAGCCTTTCATGCAAGTGATTAAGGAAATCTCTACTGGGGAAAGAGACAATGAATATAGTGATTCTGGGAGAAGCACACCCCTGAAATCAGTATTTTTAAGACAACAGAAAGTTCCTACCATACAGCAAGTACATAAATTTGATATTTATGATAAAATCTTCCCCCAAAATTCAGTCATAATTGCATATAAAAGCCTCTGTGCTGAGAAGGAATCTTTGATAGGTAATGAATGTGAAGAATTCAACCAGAGTACATACTTTAGTAAAGATATAGGAATTCCTCTTAGTGAGAAACATTATGAAAGTAATGATTTTTCAAATCTCTTAAGTTTCCACTCATTACTTACTCAACATCAGACCACTCATTTTGGAAAGTTACCCCATGGATATGATGAATGTGGTGATGCCTTTAGCTGTTACTCGTTCTTGACTCAACCTCAGAGAATTCACAGTGGGGAGAAACCATATGCATGCAATGACTGTGAAAAAGCATTTAGCCATGACTTCTTTCTCAGTGAACATCAAAGAACTCATATTGGGGAGAAACCTTATGAATGTAAGGAATGTAACAAAGCCTTCAGACAGAGTGCACACCTTGCTCAACATCAGAGGATCCACACTGGAGAGAAACCGTTTGCATGCAATGAATGTGGGAAGGCCTTTAGCCGTTATGCCTTCCTCATTGAACATCAGAGAATCCACACAGGTGAGAAACCATATGAATGTAAGGAATGTAACAAAGCCTTCCGACAGAGTGCACACCTTAACCAACATCAGAGGATCCACACTGGAGAGAAACCCTATGAATGTAATCAGTGTGGAAAAGCCTTCAGCAGACGCATAGCCCTTACTCTGCATCAAAGAATTCACACAGGAGAGAAACCTTTCAAATGTAGTGAATGTGGGAAGACCTTTGGCTATCGCTCACACCTGAATCAACATCAGAGAATTCATACCGGAGAAAAGCCCTATGAGTGCATCAAATGTGGGAAGTTTTTTAGGACTGACTCACAACTGAATCGGCATCATAGAATTCATACTGGAGAGAGACCGTTTGAATGCAGTAAATGTGGGAAAGCCTTCAGTGATGCTTTAGTTCTAATTCACCACAAGAGAAGTCATGCAGGAGAGAAGCCCTATGAATGTAACAAATGTGGGAAGGCTTTCAGTTGCGGCTCTTATCTTAATCACCATCAGAGAATTCATACTGGAGAGAAACCCTATGAATGTAATGAATGTGGGAAGGCTTTTCATCAGATCTTGTCCCTAAGGCTACACCAGAGAATTCATGCTGGAGAAAAACCTTATAAATGTAATGAATGTGGGAATAATTTTAGCTGTGTCTCAGCCCTTAGACGACATCAGAGAATTCATAATAGAGAAACACTCTGATTATAACAAATAGAGGAAAGAAAACATTGGGTTGCCATCAGTCCTTATTGAAAATTAGTGAGTTCTTTTTGGTTAGTAATTCTTTGCATGTAGTTCATATTTCAGTTTATGAGTATTATTTGAAGTAATTCATTAGTAGATGTCCATTACTTTTGTTTTGTTTTGTTTTGTGTTTTGAGACAGAGTCTTGCTCTGTTGCCCAGGCTGGAGTGCAGTGGTGCCATCTTGGCTCACTGCAGCCTCCACCTCCTGGGTTCAAGCAATCCTCCTGCCTCAGCCTCCTGAGTAGCTGGGATTACAGGTGCCCACCACCATACCTGGCTAATTTTTGTATTTTTAGTAGAGATGGAGTTTCACCATATTGGTTAGGCTGGTCTCAAACTCCTGACTTCAGGTGATCCACCCACCTCCGCCTTCCAAAGTGTGGCATTACAGGCGTGATTGGTCACAGGCTGGCCAATCATATCCCGCAACCTAGTGATACGGGATTGGCAGATGGCTCTTTGTGGATCAGCGAAGTCCTTTGGGGCTATTGCTATGGGTAGTAAGAGAGAATTTTTTCTGCAATGGCAAGTTTCAAGGATTTAATAAGATTAAAAACTCACCAGTAGCCTTTTTGCCACTCATGAGGAAAGCTTTCCCAAAGAGAAATCTAACAGGAAAATGGAGCAGAGAGGCGGAAATCTGATGATACTGTTTGATCTCCTGGATCCAGCCATTCTTGACAGCTGCGCCATCCTTTTTCTTTTTTTTGTGATCCAATAAATTTCTTTTTTTTTTTTTTTGCTTAATTTGGATTAGATTTTGCCTCATGAAATTAGAGTACTGATTCACACATTCTGTGTTTGCTATACATATGAGAAAGCCTTAATTTTTACATGGCATAGTTGTTTATTCTGAAGAGAAAACTTATAACAAGTTGATGAAAGTTGAATATACAGCCTCCACAAAGCTGAGATAATTGTTAGATTTTACTTGTCGATAAATTATTTTAGTGTTTCTTAGTTTTTTTCACAATATGGATGACTGTTATAAAATTCACCAAGTAAAATTCTCTAACAGGCTCTCCCTTAAGGAGTTAAAATCATTTGTCACAGTGAGTCACCATATGCCTGTAAAGAGAGACTGTAAAGCTAAGAGAATAATGGCTTCATTTGTGTAATGAATGGCTCTTCATTTTGAAGGAGCACCTTAATTTTCTTCTTTCAGTATGGGTCTAAACATATTCTGTGGCAAAATATAATAAAATTGTAAACGAGGTCTCTTGTGGGTGGGCTCTAAATTTGGTTTAAGAACTTTATGGACAACTTCTTTGCAGCTGGAGATATCAGACAAAGATATTGCTGGCAGATAGAATGAGTTGTTTTGAACAGATGGTAAAAGCAAAGCAGTTAATGCCTAAAATTGTTAGAGACTAAATAATTTCCATTATTGGGAGTAATGAGGAAGATGAAATTGTGAGAAAATACATTTCTTTTTTATCTGAATGGATGTAGGGAAATAAACTGGTGATATGGTAGCTGGGCCATCTTGAACAGTAAGAATATTGGGCATTGCCTGAAGAACTTCTATAAAAACATACCAGAACAAATGAATGAGGAAGGAATGAAGGATTTATATGTGCATATAATTTGTTTAATATTCAATTTGTACTTTAATAAAAATCTGAAAATTATTTTTCATAAATATTCAAATTCCCTTTAAACAGCTGAAAATACAGATTTAGTGACTCAGTACTTCAAACCTTGAACAGAAACAATATGATTATAAAATATTTCCAAACTTACGTTACATCTAATCTAAAACATTAATATTATAAGCTTAATTCATGTCATCATTTCTTTATTTTTAAATTGTATTTCCTGGAAGTATGGGGGATATTTATTTTTGTAATTTCCAAGCAGTAAGTAATAATTTATTTCAGAAAGTTTCACAAGGTTACAGTAAACTTACCAAACTTGAAGAAGAATGACTCAGACCAGTAAAGAGTCTGAGTTGCTCACTAACTGATTTTTTTTTTTTTTTTTTTGAGACAGAGTCTCACTCTGTTACCCAGGCTGAATGCGGTGACACAATCATGGCTCACTGCAGCCTCAACTTCCCGGGCTCAAGTGACCCTCCCACCTCAGCCTCCTGAGTAGCTGGGACTACAGGTATGCTCCACTATACCTGGCTAAGTTTTGTGTTTTTTTGTACAGTCGGAGTTTCGCCATGTTGCCCAGGCTCGTCTTGAACTGGCCTGAAGTGATTTGTCCACCTCGGCCTCATGGAATTAGAGGCCTCCCAAAGTGCTGAGATTACAGGGGTGAGCCACTGTGCCCAGTTACTAATTGATTTTTGATCTAAGTATGGCACCTGATTTCATCCTCTAGAGTGACAAAAACCTAAGGCACTGGTTCATTCTCTGTTTATATGGTTAAACTTCGCTTGTAATGTTGATAAAATCTTTTATACCCATGTCTTTAGCATAAGTTTTTGTATTTTGCAATGTTTCTCCTTACAATGAGGTGCTAAATTTTGTCTTCCACTCTACAACCCATTGTCTTGTGATCGATTGACCTGATCTCTTAGCATTAGTGAAAATTTATGCTTTATTAATATTTGATTGTTATTAGTACCATCTGGAGATTTCTGTTTATGTGTGTGTATGTGTTATCTGAAGATGCATATTTCATTTAAATTTTTTGTATTAAGTGCCTAGTGTGTGCCAGGCTTTGTTCTAATCTAAGCAATGGAGATACAGCAGTGAACCAAACAGACAAAAAATTTCTGCCTTCAGAGAGCTAATTTCTAATGAGGAAGACAATGAAAAAGATGTGTAAGTAAAATATATAAGTGAGTAAATTCTAAGGAGAAAAAGATGAAGGAAGGGGTGGGGAGCCAGGGAAGGCCCCTTCTGAAGTTAACTTTTGAGTGAAGACCTGAGAGAGAGAAGATCTCTGTCCGTCTGTCTACCTGCCTACCTATCCTTCCATCTATCCAAACTACATATACACACCTATAGACATATTTATATGCCTTTATAACTATTGGGAATGTATATAACTTTACGTTGGTATATATAAATTTACACTTTATACTTATTTTCATCTATCATGTCTACATATTTGTGTGTTACATTTTAACACATTTGACTCAGATGAATTTATGGCCTTTTACAATCTAGGCAAATTTCACTTAATTATAAGGTATTTAATATTGATGCTTAATTGACACAATTTAGCCACTAGGGATTACTTTAAGCAAACTCCCTGCTCCCTCCAGCACATGTATTTTGGACAAAATTGCAGCCATTATGATTGAGTCCCTTTTAGAGATCGCTGGGGGGAAAATGTTTCCTTTATAGAACATGGTTTCATGCTGATTTCTAGTTCTTTCTCAATATATTTTGTTATACCCTACCAAGATTTTCAGCTTTGTTCACAAAACTCAAGACAGGGAGGTAATGAATTGGACAGTGGAGAAAAGTGGATTCCTGGAAGCCATGAGGTGACGATACTTCACTAATGGGAATAAGTCACCTTCCTGGATAGCTTTCTCAGACAGGCATTTACACAGTAATTCCTCATGTATTCTTCCAGAAAAAGTAGTGAAAGGATCTGCTCTTTTGACATTGGGACAAGTAGGGGACTTTGGAGTTACATCTACATATGGATGTCAACTCTTCGTTAGGAGAACTTGAAGAAGTGATTCAGGCTCAGTTTAGTTATCTGTAAAACAAATAATAATTCTAGCCTTTCGAATTTTTGTGAGGATTAATTGAAAGAATGTAACATTTGTAGATAGTTAACAATGGGGTTATTATTAATCATAAAATCAGTCACAAGGAGTTGGATGTGTCCCTGAAAGCCAGCTACTCCTGGGGGACAGAATTGTGAATTCAGCCCCTCCATACATGTGTTGAGTTCCAAACAGCAGTGGCCGCAGCCCATCTTTCTGATCCTGGAGTGGTAACTGCAGCTCTAGATCGTCTCTCAGCACTCCCTCTGTTTGGATTTTTTTTTTTTTTTTAAGATGGAGTTTTGCTCTTGTTGCTCAGGCTGGAGTGCAATGGTGCAATCTCAGCTCACTGCAGCCTCTGCCTCCTGGGTTCAAGTGATTCTCCTGCCTCAGCCTCCTGAGTAGCCGGGATTCTAGGTACCTGCTACCGTGCCCGGCTAACAGCTAATTTTTATATTTTTAGCAGAGGTGGGGTTTCACCATGTTGGCCAAGCTGGTGTTGAACTCCTGACCTCAGGTGATCCACCCACCTCGGCCTCCCAAAGTGCTGGGATTATAGGTGTCCAGCCAGGATACTGACTTTTATTAACAGAGGCCAGGAAAAAAAAAAAAAACAGGCATGACTCTTGTTTTTTTTTTTCTTTTCTTTTTTTTCATTTTCCATTGATTTTTTTCATACTTCAATTCGTAGTACATTATCAAAGCAATTTACTGTGACACTAATTTCTTGGTTTGTCCCCCCTCTATACGTCCCGTTCCTATTCTTCATAGGCACATACAGGTTTGTTTGATATGCATTCTTAAATGAATGTGTATTCCCTACCAGATAGGTCATATGTATGTTTAAAATTTACACTAATGGTACTACGCCACAAATTCGTTTTTTTTTCTAGTGAGAATTGATTTTTAGATTTTTCACATTTCTCTGTGCACAGTGCTCTAATGCTATTCATCACTTCTAACATTTGTGTAGTAATTCATCCTGTATATTTACTCCATTCTACTTATCTGTTCCTGCAGTGATGGGTACAACTCCTGGCTGCCACAAAGAATACTCTGGGATGTATTCTTGTGGACCTGAACTAGATTAGACTATTTGCCCAGCAGTTGGCTAGTGGGATAAAGAGTTTTTGTACAGTTAATTTTACCAGGAAAACTAGATTGCTCTCTAGAATGGCTCCAACTGTTTTCATTCTCTCCAGCAGCACCTCTTCTACATCCTTGCAAATGCTTGTTCTTGAAATGTGTTAGCTTGCATTATTACGGACTACTGGCGAATTAGAGCACATCCCTGTATACTTGTCACTCACCTGGACCCTTTCAATGAAGTGTTTTTTCTTCTTATATATATTTTTTTGAGATGGAGTTTCACTCTTGTTGCCTAGGCTGGAATGCAGTGGTGTGATCTCAGCATGATCTCGGCTCGCTGCAACCTCTGCCTCCTGGGTTCAAGCGATTCTCCTGCCTCAGGCTCCCGAGTAGTTGGGATTACAGGCATGTGCCACCATGACTGGCTAATTTTGTATTTTTAGTAGACATGGAGTTTCTCCATATTGGTCAGGCTGGTCTTGAACTGCCATCCTCAGGTGATGCATCCACCTCGGCCTCCCAAAGTGATGGGATTACAGGCGTGAGCCACCTCGCATGGCCTGGGCTGTTTATTCTTACCCTGTTTATCCCTTATCAAATAATCTATCAAATCCATTCATAAATGTTAAGACTTAGTTATAAATCCATCTGGCCTTGATACTTTTTTTTCCCAGAAGGAGTTTCTCTATATATGACTTCAGTTTATTAGGTTTATTCAAATGTTAATTTGAACTTAGGTTATCAACTTTTCTTACAAATAGTCCTTTATAATATTTTTCATTATTTTAACTTCATGTTTCTTATTTCGTCTTTTTCATTTTCTTATTTGAATGTTTGCTCATTTTTTGAATATCAACCTTAACAGAGGTTGATGGGCCAGGCGCGGTGGCTCACGCCTGTAATCCCAGCACTTTGGGAGGCCGAGGCGGGTGGATCACGAGGTCAAGAGATCGAGACCATCCTGGTCAACATGGTGAAACCCCGTCTCTACTAAAAATACAGAAAATTAGCTGGGCATGGTGGCACGTACCTGTAATCCCAGCTACTCTGGAGGCTGAAGCAGGAGAATTGCCTGAACCCAGGAGGCGGAGGTTGCGGTGAGCTGAGATTGCGCCATTGCACTCCAGCCTGGGTAACAAGAGCGAAACTCTGTCTCAAAAAAAAAAAACCCCAAAAAAAAACAAAACAGATGATGTTGATGCTGCTCATTGATTATTGGTCTTTTCAAAGCCCTATCGCAGTTTTGTTATCCTTTTCTTTCTAATTCTCTATTTTATTGATTTCTTTATCTTTATAATTTCTTTTTCCTTTCTTTGAGTGTGCTGTGTTCTTCCTATTCCACACTTTGAAATTGAGAATTTGATTTTTATTTGATTTTTATTTTTTATTTTATTTTATTTTTTTTGAGACGGAGTTTCGCTCTTGTTACCCAGGCTGAAGTGCAATGGTGGAATCTCGGCTCACCACAACCTCTGCCTCCCGGGTTCAGGCAAGTCTCCTGCCTCAGCCTCCTGAGTAGCTGGGATTACAGGCACGCGCCACCATGCCCAGCTGATTTTTGTATTTTTAGTAGAGACGGGGTTTCACCATGTTGACCAGGATGGTCTCGATCTCTTGACCTCGTGATCCACCCGCCTCGGCCTCCCAAAGTGCTGGGATTACAGGCTTGAGCCACCGTGCCCAGCCGATTTTTATTTTTTCTTGATAAATACTATTTAAAGCTATAATTTCCTCTAAATACTATATAAGCTATGTCCCACAATTTTGGCATGTGATGTTTTCATTGCTATTCATTTTCATGTTTTGTAATTTTTGTATTCTTTTTTAATTCAAAAGCCTTGGCTTTTTGTTATCTTTTTCTAATGCTATTGCTGGATAGTCAGATGTTTGCATTTATTCTCTGGAACTGAATGAGGCTTCCTTTACTGCCTCATATGTGATCAATTTTCATAACTATCATGTTTATTTTATTTTATTTATTTATTTATTTTTGAGACGGAGTTTCGCTCTTGTTACCCAGGCTGGAGTGCAATGGCGCGATCTCGGCTCACCGCAACCTCCGCCTCCTGGGTTCAAGCAATTCTCCTGCCTCAGCCTCCCGAGTAGCTGGGACTACAGGCGTGCGCCACCATGCCCAGCTAATTTTTGTATTTTTAGTAGAGACAGGGTTTCACCATGTTGACCAGGATGATCTCGATCTCTTGACCTCATGATCCACCCGCCTCGGCCTCCCAAAGTGCTGGGATTACAGGCTTGAGCCACCGCGCCCGGCCTATCATGTTTATTTTTAAAGTATATGAGTTCTAATCCCATCCATGAGGACTTTGCCCTCATGACTTAATTACCTCTTAAAGGCCCCACCCCTTAATACTGTAACATTGGAGATAAGACTTTAACCTATGAATTTTGGGGGGACACACACATTCAAACCATAGCATGCCACCTGTAGCCCCCCCAAATTCTTGTTTTTCTCACATGAAAAATGCATTGATTCCATCTTAATAGCCCCCAAATCTTAACTCATTCCATCATCATCTCAAAAGGCTAAAGTCCAGAGTCTCATCCAAATCAGATCTAGGTAAGTCTCAAGGCACAATTCATTCTGAGGCAAATCTACCTCCAGCTGTAAGCCTATGAAATCAAACAAGTAATGTGCTTTCAAAATACAATGACATAAGGTAGACATTGATTCCAAAGGAGAAATAGGAAAGAAGAAAAATGTAATAGGTCTCAACAAAATCCAAACCATAAAAGGGCCAACAGTATTAAATCTTTAGGCTTGAGAATAATCTTTGACTTCAAGTCCTACCTTCCACACACCAGGGAAGGAGCTGGGCCCCCAAATCCTGGAGCAGTCCCACCTCCATGGCTTTGCTGGGTGCAGCCCAGTCTTCAGCTCTCACATGTTGAAGTTGGATGCTTGCAGCTTTTCCAGGCTGGTGATGCACACAGGTGGCTCTACCATCTGGGGTCTTGAAGGCTTCCCCCCACCTGCAGGACTCCACTAGGAGTTGCCATAGTGGAGACTCTCTGTAGTGGCCCTGAGGCTGTCCAAGACATTCCTTTTTAAAAAATTATTTTTGGAGACAGAGTCTCACTGTGTTTCCCAGGGTGGAGTGCAGTGGCAGGATCTCAGCTCACTGCAACCTCTGCCTAGCGGGTTCAAGCAATTCTCCTGCCTCACCCTTCTGAGTAGCTGGGATTACAGGCACGTGCCACCAGGCCTGGCTAATTTTTCTATTTTTAGTGGAAACAGGGTTTCACCCTGTTGTTCAGGTTGGTCTCGAGCTCCTGACCTTGTGATCCACCCTCCTTGGCCTCCCAAATTGCTGGGATTACAGGCGTGAGCCACTTAGCCTGGCCAAGACATACTTTAAAATCTAAGTGGAGGAAGCCATGCCTCTATGGCTCTTGCACCACACACCTGCAGAAATAGCACCATGTGGCCATTAGCAAAGCTCACCGCTGTGCCCTCTGGAGCAGCAACCAGAGACACATCCTGGGCCAGCTTGAGCCACAACAGAGGCAGCTGAGGAGTGCTGTGCTGGAATGCAGGGAGCAGAGACCTGAGGCAGCCCTGGGCAGTGAGCCTCGGGGTCCCATGGGCACCCTGGGCCTCTCTCTCAAAACCTTTCTGCCCTCAAAGCCCTGCTACTCTGGGCCTTTGGTGGGTATGGCAACCTCAGAGATCTCTAAAATGTCTCTAGGGTCATTCTCCCACTATTTTGATGAACAGCACCTTCTAGCCATACTAATCTTTTTTTTTTTTTTTTTTTTTTTTTGAGACGGAGTTTCGCTCTTGTTGCCCAGGCTGGAGTGCAATGGCGCAATCTCGGCTCACCGCAACCTCCACGTCCTGGGTTCAGGCAATTCTCCTGCCTCAGCCTCCTGAGTAGCTGGGATTACAGGCATGCGCCACCATGCCCAGCTGATTTTTTTGTATTTTTAGTAGAGACGGGGTTTCACTATGTTGACCAGGATGGTCTCGATCTCTTGACCTCGTGATCCACCCGCCTCGGCCTCCCAAAGTGCTGGGATTACAGGCGTGAGCCACCGCGCCCGGCCTAGCCATACTAATCTTATCAAAAAGCTAGTTGGCCACACCCTTGGTTTTCTCATCTAAATACCCTTTTTTATTCTTCATATGGCCAAGCTGAAAATTTTTCAGATCTTTATATTCTGCTTCACGTTTAACTATAAATTACGTCTTTGCTTTTTTCCCCTTTTCTCACATTTTACTAAAAGCAATTAAGAGAAGCCATGCAGCTCCTTCAATAGTTTTCTTTTTTTTTCCTTTTTCTTTCTTTCTTTCTTTTTTTTTTTTTTTATTGAGACAGAGTCTTGCTCTGTCGCTCAGGCTAGAGTGCAGTGGCACGATCTTGGCTCACTGCAACCTCGGCCTCCTGGGTTCAAGAGATTCTCGTGTCTCAGCCTCCTGAGTAGCTGAGATTAAAGGTGCACACGACCACACCTGGCTAATTTTTGTATTTTTAGTAGAGACAGGGTTTCACTATGTTGGCCAGGCTGGTCTCGAACTACTGACCTCAGCTGATCCACCCACCCTAGCCCCCCAAAGTGCTGAGATTACAGGTGTGAGCCACCATGCCTGACCGTCTTCTCTATATTTAAAATGGGTTTCTCATAGGCATCATACAGTTGGGTGCTTTTTAACAATTTAGCCTGAAAATCTGTTTAATTGGCATGTTTAGACCATTTACACTTTTTAAATAAATTTATTGAGTAAAAATCACATATTATGAAAGTAATCATTTTAAAGTGAACAGTTCAGTGGCATTTAGTACATTCCCAGTGTTGTGCAAGAGCTACCTCTAATTCCAAAACGTTTCCATCATTCCAAAGGAAAACTGCTTTTCGATTAAGCAGTTTCTCCCCCATTCTTTCCTTCCTCTGTTCCCTAGTAACTACTAATCTGTGTTCTATCTCTATGGCTTTTTAAAAAATTTAGATATTTCGTATAAATTGTATCATGCCATATGAAACCTTCTGTATCTACCTTCTTTAGCATAATATTTTGCAGCTTCATCCATGTTGTGGCATTATCCGTGCTTTTTTCTTCTTCTTTTTTTTTTTAGACGGAGTCCGCTCTGTAGCCCAGGCACAGCCTCAGCTCACTGCAACCTCTGGCTCCCAGGTTCAAGCAATTCTCTCTTTTTTTTAATTGAGACAGAGTCTTGCTTTGTCACCCAGGCTAGAGTGCAGTGGCACGATCTTGGCTCACTGCAACCTCGGCCTCCTGGGTTCAAGAGATTCTTGTGTCTCAGCCTCCTGAGTAGCTGGGACTACAGGCACACACCACCACGCCCAGCTAATTTTTGTGTTTAGAGACGGGGTTTCACCATGTTGATCAGGCTGGTCTCAAACTCCTGACCTTGTGATCCACCCACCTTGGCCTCCCAAAATGTTGGGATTACAGGCATGAGCCACTGCACCCAGCCACTTTGTTATTTTTTTTTTTTTTATGGCCGAATAATATTCCATTGTATGAATTACCACAACTGGTAATTTTGTCTATTTGGTAACTTTCCTTTATTTGGTAACCTGGTAACTTTATTCATCTGTTGAATGACATCTGGGTTATTTCCACCTTTTGGCTATTGTAAATAGTGCAGCTATGAATATGTGTGTGCATGTTCTTGTTTTCAGTTCTTTTGGGTATATACTTAGGGTTAGAATCATTAAGTCGTATGGTAGTTCACTGTTTAACTTTCTGAGGAACTGCCAAATCATTTTCTACAGTGGCTGAACTATTTTACATTCCCATCAACAATGTACCAGTTTTCCAGTATCTTCGCATCCTCACTAACACTGTTCCTTCTTTGATTACTGCCATTCTAGTAGATGTGAAGTGGCACCTTACTGTGGTTTTCATTTACATTTCACTAATGACTAGTGATGTCAAACATCTTTTCATATGCTTATTGGTCATTTGCGTATCTTCTTTGGCTAGATGTCTACTCATGTCTTTTACCCAAAGTTTAATTTGTTTTTTTGTCTTTTCACTGTTAAGTCACAAAGAAATCTTAATATGTATTAGATAATAGACCCTTATCCTATACCTGATTTGCAAATATTTTCCTTTATTCTTTTTTTTTTTTTGAGATGAAGCCTCGCTCTGTTGCCAGGCTGGAGTGCAATGGCACGATCCTGGCTCACTGCAACCTCTGCCTCCCAGTCTCAAGCGATTCTCCTGCCTCAGCCTCCCGAGTAGCTGGGACTACAGGTTCGTGCCACCACGCCCAGTTAATTTTCATATTTTTAGTAGAGATGGGGTTTCACCATGTTGGCCAGGATGGTCTTGATCTCTTGACCTCGTGATCTGCCTGCCTCGGCCTCCCAAAGTGCTGGGATTACAGGTGTGAGCCACCGCGCCCGGCCTTCCTTCATTCTTTAGGCTATCTTTTGACTGTCTTCATAATGTCCTGTGATGCACAACAGTTTCTCATTTTTATGCAGTGCAGTTTGACAAATGTGAGCAAAAGGGATGAGCATCATTTCTGGACTGCAACCCTAGAAAGCACTGTGCCTGCTTCCTCTGCCCTCTCCGGCCCTACTGGCTGGGAGACACTGAGAATTTTAACATCCTCCTTTGCCCCAAAGACGGATAGTACTCATGCTGGAAGGCAGAGCTATCCCACCAGCCCTGGACTGCTCAGCTTGAGACTCTTAAACGAGGCAGAAATAAACATGGTATTCAGGTCACTTAATATGTATTTTAGGACCTTTGCTGTATCAGCTTAACCTATACTCTAATTTTACAACTACAGTGTGGCATACAAATATTACCATTTTCTGGTTGTGCCATAGTGAAGGCTGGGAAGGACTGTGACCTGGACCATTTGTTCTTGGCCCCTTTTGCTGACCCTTCCTTCTCACTGCCATCAAGTGGAGAATCCTTTCCTCCATATCATCCAGGTAGTTGGCTTATTCTGGTCTCAAAGATAAAGGTCAAATACCCCAACTCTTGCAGAAAATTTGAGCATATATTGGCCATAGGAAACCATTGCCTTGCCTTGGGTAGCACATGCGATAAAGGTTGGTGAGCCCTGGTGCTGGAAATCCCCAAATATGCCCTCTGCACTAAATGCCCAGGGTCCCGACACCCATGAAAGACTACTTGCATCATGGGTTGTCCTAATAGAGCTCTCTGAAGACTTCCCTTCCTAGCTGGGAATCAGGAGTTCCACCTCCTCCAAAGAGACATTTTCATCGTTGTTCCCTCCGTCCTCACGGTCTCTTTCTCCTGCTCTGGATGGGGCTTAGGACACCGGGAAAACAGCCTCCCCGGTTTATCTTCCGGCCTCTGAGCACCGTTATGATGCAGTGAGCTGCCCAAATTAAGGTGAATTACAGGTCTGACTTCTTGGCTTGTTGGTTCCCTTGGACGTGCATCCTCAGAGCGTTCCTCTCCCAGGTGTAGCCTCCACTTCTCCGGCTTCCTGACAGCAGCACCTTCAGCTGAGCTGGTGGGCAGGAGCTCCTTAGAACCCTCCCTTCCTCCCTCCGCTCGGCTCCTCCTCTCCCCACATTACTCTTTCCCGGGGCAGGGGCAGCGGTTGGGGCCTTAGTTCTTCCAGCTGAACCCTGGGATGGCGCGGGGCTGTGGCTCTAGTAAGTATCTGGGCCTGCACGCGGTTTGCATCATTGGGAGCACATTCCTCGCCCTCTGAACTACCAGCCCCATAACCCTTCGCGACGACCGTTTCCCGCCTTTCCCCTGTTTAATTTCCCAGAGGCCATTGCGGGCCAGTCCTGCCCCTGGAGCTGCGGTCCCCGTGTTCCCAGGGTGAATGAAGACTTGCGAGGCGGTGCTGCTTGTACCCAGGAGAACCAGGTAGGGCGGTTGCATTCTCCATAGAGGCCAGCCTGTGCCGGCCGGGAGCTGTAGGACCGTCTCTGTCTGGGGTTGCCTATGGGTGTTCGCGGGTGTCTGCCTTGGCGTGTCTGCGCACTTAGCGGGTCTGCGCGTGCGCCTGCCGGTGCCTGTTCCGAGCCTGCTCACGAGAGCGTGTGTGCGTCTTTTGTCTTGTGTTGCTATGAGGTTTGCATCTGTGCATCTGGAATAGCTTGTTTGTGGGGGCACTGTGCATGCGTTACCGTGTGTGTCTCAGGCAGGATTGCGACGGGCCATGTGACTGTGATACCATCACCAGGTTGGTGAGATGGCGTGACCGCGTGCTGCTTATCAGTCTCCAGTAGGTTCCTCTACTGTCTTGGTAATGGTGGTAATAGCTAACACCGCAGGGGCCAAGGATGAGATCTTGGCAATCAGCTTGTGATGGTCTTTGGTCAGCTTCCATGCCTGGAGGCCTTTCTGGCCAGCCACACCGGGCTGTTAAATTGTGACAAAGTGGTATTTGGCACTGCTTGCACAGGGTCATGGACTAAAAGGGTAAGGTCTTCCAACAAGGGATGTGGTATTTACTTTTGCTGGATCATATGTCTTATCTACCTTTTCGGAGATTATTTGTATATAAGTAACACATACAGAAGTATTTATTTATTTATTTATTTAGAGACAGAGTCTTGCTCTGTTGCCAGAGAATGGGGTGCAGTGGCTGATCTGGGCTCACTGCAACCTCTGCCTCCTGGGTTGAAGTGATTCTCCTGCCTCAGTTTCCCAAGGAGCTGGGACTACAGGTGCGCGCCACCACACCCAGAAAAGTGCTGAGATTACAGGCATGAGCCACCACATCCAGCCTCTTTCTTTTTATAATAGGCCGCCTTGTATTATTTTTAACCTCTCCCTCATATGACCCCTCCCTCTGTTCCTCTCTTCCTACAGAGGTAAGCACTATAATGGATTAGAAAATATCATTCCCATATATTTCCGTAGACTTTTAGTGCACATGTCTCTGAACAACATTTTCCAGATTTCATCCATACTACAGTACACATTTTAACATTCTGTTGTCAGAATACATCTTACAGTTGACAATGCGTCATATTTTAATATGTATTTTTTCTCACTTGCACGTGTGTCAGTAACTGAACATTTTAGAATCCTTCAAATATAGTATTACTGTTTTGCCTGATTTTGAAATGTATTTAAGTATTATATACTATAATTCTTCTACAGCTTGCTTTTTTGCCCTCAACATATTTATGCAATTTATTTGTGCTTGATATTTGTAGCTTTAGTTCACATATTACCACTGCTGTATAATCTATTTTCACTCTCCTGTTGGTAGATACTACAATGTTGCTATAACACTGCTGTTAATGTGTGAAAGAGGTTTTACTGGTTCATACCTAGAAGTATTTTGGGACTTTGCGGTATAGGTGTTCTCAGCCTCACTAATATTGTTAGTGAACATTCCCACTATTAATGTATGAGTTCATTTTTCCATTTGATTCTTGTCTTCACCAATCCTTATTGTCAGGTGTTTTTTCAAAGATTAATTTTTTAAGAGCAGTTTTAGGTTCAGAACAAAATTAGGCAGAAAGTACAGAGATTTTCCATATGCCCTCCCCCAACACCTCCATGGCCTCCCCCATTCTCAACTTTCCATCCATGTGGTCTATTTGTTGTAACTGATGAATCTACATTGATACTTTGTCTCAAAAAAAGAAAAAAAAAAAAAAAAAAAGAGTCTGGCTCTGTTGCCCAGGCTGGAGTGCAGTGGTGTGATCTCCACTCACCACAGCCTCTGCCTCCTGGGTTCAAGCGATTCTCCTGCCTCAGCCTCCTGAGTAGTTGGGATTACAGGTGTGTGCCACCATGGCAGGCTAAGTTCTGTATTTCTAGTAGATACAGGGTTTCACTATGTTGGCTGGGCTGGTCTCGAACTCCTGAACTCATAATCCGCCCACCTGGGCCTCCCAAAGTGCTGGGATCACAGACGTGAGCCACTGCACCTGACCAGCATTGATACATTGTTATCACTCAAAGTACATAAGGTTCACTGTTGGTGTTGTACAGTCTGTAGATTTTGACAAATAGATCATGACATGCACTCACTATTATGGTACCATCCAAAATCTGTCTCCTATAATAATTTCATACCACCTCCTGCTGCTACTGTGGGTTGGCACCAAGCCCTAAGGAAAAGAAGAGAGAGAATGCCGTTGGCAATCAGGACAAGTTTTAATAATCATGCGAGCTTGGGCAAGTGTTAAATGAAACTATTGTTTAAGACTGCGAGTGTTCTGATGAAAAACAGCATGATCAGGCCGGGCGCGGTGGCTCAAGCCTGTAATCCCAGCACTTTGGGAGGCCGAGGGGGGTGGATCACGAGGTCAAGAGATCGAGACCATCCTGGTCAACATGGTGAAACCCCGTCTCTACTAAAACTACAAAAAATTAGCTGGGCATGGTGGCGCGTGCCTGTAGTCCCAGCTACCCAGGAGGCTGAGGCAGGAGAATTGCCTGAACCCAGGAGGCGGAGGTTGCGGTGAGCCGAGATCGCGCCATTGCACTCCAGCCTGGGTAACATGAGTGAAACTCCGCCTCAAAAAAAAAGAAAAAAAGCATAATCAACTTGAGCTGGCAAGATGCAGGAAAGTCTGCAAACCACATCTGTGGTTGTACCAGAGCATCAGCTCAAGCGTTTCCTTCTGATAAGGGACCAGGTAACCGAGAATGAGAGCGAATATGGGGGATGTAAAGAGGGTGCTGATGGGCACAGAGGAGCTCCTGTGCGGTAAGAAATGAGGCTGGTAAAGATTCACTAGTAATGCCCTTCACATGTGCAAGATCTAAGTGAGTAATGCTAACTCTATTTATGTCTTGGTGAGGAAAAGCTTGTAAAGCCATTATTGGGGCACCTAACTCCACCTGTTGCGTAGTTTAAAAATGTTCCTGGATTTTGTATTGCCAGTTTTGCATGGCATCTTGCTACACTGTTGCTGTCTTTTCAGTTTTTTTTTGAACCTGCTGTAGAGACAGTAGTTGCATGAAGCAAGGGCTTAGAGGTAATTTCTTTTTCTTGCTTCTAAAGGGTTTATTGTCACAGATGATCTGGTAAATTTTTTTAAAATTATACTTTAAGTTCTGGGGTACATGTGCAGAACGTGCAGGATTGTTACATAGGTATACACGTGCCTTGGTGGTTTGCTGCATCCATCACTCTGTCATGTGCATTATGTATTTCTCCTAATGTTATCCCTCCCCAATCCCCCCACCCCTTGCTATACCTTCCCTAGTCCACCCCCGGCCCCCTCACAGGCCCCAGTGTGTGATGTTCCCCTCTCTGTGTCCATGTGCTCTCATTGTTCAACACCCATTTACGAGTGAGCACATGCGGTGTTTGGTTTTCTGTTCTTGTGTCAGTTTGCTGAGACTGGTGGTTTCCAGCTTCATCCATGTCCCTGCAAAGGACATGAATTCATCCATTTTTATGGCTGCATAAAAAATATGGAAGTCTTCATGAATTTGCGTCATCCTTGCGCAGGGGCCATGCTAATCTTCTCTGTATCGTTCCAATTTAATAAGTGTGCTGCTGAAGCCAGCACAACGATAGATACATTTTAACAGGCATAGTTTGTAAAGATTTCAGGAGCTTCAAGGCTGGTAAATGGAAGCTGATATTACCAATAAAGTCAGCTATTGCCACTTGCCAATCAAGATCACGAGCTAAGAAAGTCTGAAATTGTTCCTCGCTTAATGGTAGGAAAAGAGTAGCAGGGTTATATCTCGACAATTGGATGCAACATCGGTGCCCCTTTATGAGAAGAGAAGCTATTAAATCTGCGGTCTTTTGTCTATGTTTAGAGGGGTTATGAGACAGGTAAATAGCCCATAAAGTACAGAAATGACAAAAGATAAAGCCTACCTATTAAACTAAGGCCTTGAAAGGATGCCGATTTTGAGTCAGTTTTTTTTTTTTTTTTTTTTTGAGACGGAGTTTCACTCTTGTTACCCAGGCTGGAGTGCAATGGCGCGATCTCGGCTCACCGCAACCTCCGCCTCCTGGGTTCAGGCAATTCTCCTGCCTCAGCCTCCTGAGTAGCTGGGATTACAGGCACGCACCACCATGCCCAGCTAATTTTTTTGTATTTTTAGTAGAGACGGGGTTTCACTATGTTGACCAGGATGGTCTCGATCTCTTGACCTCGTGATCCACCCGCCTCGGCCTCCCAAAGTGCTGGGATTACAGGCTTGAGCCACCGCGCCCGGCCCCTTTTTTTTTTTTTTTTTTGTAAAGACGGGGTTTCACCATGTTGGTCAGGCTGGTTTTGAACTCCCGACCTGAGGTGATCCGCCCGCCTTGGCCTCCAACGTGCTTGGATTACAGGCGTGAGCCACTACGCCTGGCCTTAAGTGAATTTTAACCATATTTTGGCCCTTGAAAGTTATTGGAATGAGACTGCAAGTCACCAGGATAACAAACCTATATTGAGTTAGCTTAAGTGTGTAAAAAAAAAACAAAAACAGAAAACCCCAAAAACATTTTTAAATGTCTTTAGGTGTTGGCCATTTTCTTGGATTTGCTGTTAGCTAGAATGTCTTAGAAGTGAGCTGCTTTCCCCTGCTCTGGGCTCCTTGGGCAGCCTCTGTTTTAACAGCCTGCCTCCTGCTGCCCTTATACTACAAGTGGCAGCAAGAGGCCAGAGAAAGACCAGGTGGTAAAGTGCATGTATGTGTGTGCGGAGGCAGGAGGCAAGAGGGTAAACCAACCCCCCCCCCCGCCCCAGGCCACCGACGCTTGGAGCCAACCCTGTTGGGTAAGGCACTGAAAACATACTGGGCTTTTTATTATTCTTACTAACCCCAAGCAGAGAGGCTCAGGGGAGGAGCAGACATGCAGCATAGGGTCTGCTTTGAAGTTTCCCGCCACAGGTTCTGAAGATGACAGCAGCTGGAAAGCTTGTCCTCCTCAGCCTAGTTAGCATTTAATACACGACTATGGGACAGCGCCCCTTAGTAGCAGGCTTCTCCCCTAGAGCTCTGTACTCTAGCTGCTCCACACCCCTCTGCCTACTTTAGGCTAATAAGGTCAGGGTGCACGTGGACTGTTTCTTAGCCCTTTCCCCAGGGGACCAGGGAAGACAAGGAATTGCTTGTCGGCTGAGACACGCGAGGGGTGGCAGAAGTAGGAAAAGCCGCAGCACAGAAGCAGCAGACTGCTTTCTGGGCACAGTGACTGAGGCACCTGACTATGGTGAAGAGGATTCTCAGGACTGGGCTGGAGCTGCCTGAAGCCACCCGGGACTCGGTCTGTGCCTCTCGGCCTCCGCTCTGTCACCACAAACCCAGAAGGTGGCAACTTGCCTAGACTGCCAGTGACTGAATGGGCACTCTATGGCATCTTAGCAACTCTCCTGCGCCAGGCCTCTGTGGGCAGCAAGGAAGCCAGAGCTTTCTGGGATAAAGCCCAGGAGGCAGCATGCAACTTTCCCTTATACTCCAGGGAAACAGAAAAAAGACAAGGCCAGGAAGGCCAATGCTGGAAGCAGGAAGTGAGATCTTGCTTATCAGGAAAACAGTCATCCTCAGCCACTTTCCTTCCCTCCTGGAGGCACCCCTCCGACAGGGAAGTCTGTCGAGGAGACTTGGCCACCCGATCATATAGATGGTTCGCTGATTGGGGGTCTTATCCAAGAACCATCCCTTGGGCAGCCTCCAATCTCCTCAAGGGGGATGGGAGGTGCTGTTGGCTGGACAGGGCCAACAGATGCAGATTCCTTTAAGGGTGGAGGAAAATAAGGCAATGGCTTTTCTATTTGGGGAGGAAAAGCCTCCGGTCTGTCCTTATTCTCACTAGAAAAAATATCTTCCTTATTCCCCATACAAGGGAATGAAGGCAGGAGAGGAGTTTCTCCCTGTTGTTCTGGTTCCTGCTTTTCCTTCTCCGTTAAATCTCCTGAATTCCCTTCAGATGGAGAAGATGGGCAGTCTGACTCACCGCAATTTGGTAAAGAGGATACCAGTGCCCAGGTGGTCAAAATAGTAACACTAGTAGAGTGACCTTGCTGGTATCCTTTTTTCAGGCAGCAACCTATCTGCTCCCGTAACTCTAAGGTTCCTTGATCGGGAAACCAATGGCATTCCTGCTGAATTAATGCCTTGTGTAGAGCTCCAGGCTCTGCAGTGCACTTAAGTAGCTGTTGCACTGTTTTAAAAATTACTTTCTGCTCTTTGGTCATTTCTTGACCCATGATAACCTATCCCCTGATCCTTTCCGCTTGCATCTCGTCCTCCTGATGGGAGTCAGGACTGTCCCTTACCGGGATTCCCCAAAAATTGATGAGCTCTCTTCCTTCATGCATAACTTCAAGGCGACCACATCGCGGGCACCACTTGCAGAGCTTCTAGCTTGCAGTGAAGGCCGAGAATGAAGTACTCAGACAGTTCCAGCTGAGCAGGGCTAGCAGGTAGCTCTTCTGAGAGAGTCCGCCCTGGCAGCAACTGTCCACCAAGTGTTTATTGAAGGGGTTTGTATTAACTACAAACATCCACTAGATGGTCATTTGAGGCATGAAGATGATGAGGATGAAAACCTTTATGATAATCCACTTCCATTTAATGAATAGTATCTTCTTTCCTTTATGATTTCTTAACGTTTTCTTTTCTCTAGCTTATTTTATTGTAAAAATACAGTGTACAATACTTCTATAAAATGTGTTAATTGACTTGTTTATGTATCAGTAAGGTTTCCAGTCATCAATAGGCTATTAGCAGTTAAGTTATACACAGGTTTCCATTGCATGGTGGCAGTGTCCCCAACCCCCAGTTGTTCAGAGATCAACAGTAAATAATAAACAAAACACACATTTACATGCACACATGTATCTGTATTCTATTGGTTCTGTTTCTGTGAATGCTGATTTGTACACTGACACATCACATGTCACACACTTACACATATGCCCAAAGTGAACAGCACAGGAACACAGGCCAGTGCTGATTCCACCATGACCCAGCATTTATAAGTTTACCACTTTGTTCAATGCATCTCCAAAATGTGTAAGGTGAGTAATAGAATTCTGATTTTATTAATGTGAAAATCGGGGTTCAGAGAGGTTTGCTATGTTGTCAAAGTTGCCTAATGACACGTACCATGAACCAGCGATTGAGAATACATGTATCTAGACTGTAGTGCAGAAGATTTTGGATTACAGTTCCTACCTGTGATTCCACTTAAGTTTGATAAGTGCTATGATAGTGTATAAAGACAATGCTGTGTATTCAGAGAGGGGTAGAATGTTCTGTCTAGAGTAGTAGGGCCAGAGAGGATTAACCACAAACTCATTTTGGTTAAATGATAAAGATAGACTTCTTGAGGCCGGGCGCGGTGGCTCAAGCCTGTAATCCCAGCACTTTGGGAGGCCGAGGCGGGTGGATCACGAGGTCAAGAGATCGAGACCATCCTGGTCAACATGGTGAAACCCCGTCTCTACTAAAAATACAAAAAATTAGCTGGGCATGGTGGTGCGTGTCTGTAATCCCAGCTACTTGGGAGGCTGAGGCAGGGGAATCTCTTGAACCCAAGAGGCGGAGGTTGCAGTGAGCCGCATCCTGCCATTGCACTGCAGCCTCATGACAGAGCAAGACTCTGTCTCAAAAAAAAAAAAAAAAAAAAAATTATCCAAAAAGCCTTTCTTTCAAACACCCTTATAAATAATACTAAGTGACCTTGAAATTAAAATCCTCAACTTAGGCCTTATTTTAAGCCTTAGGGAATGTGAGACATAATCAGCTCCATTCTTTGAACTCGGGACATGGAAGATGATAGTGTAAATAATAAAACTCAAATTATCTGATGGATTTCTTTTTTTTCCTCTAGCAGAATTGTATCCAGTACATGTGAACAGAGTCTATTCCCAGAGACACAAAGAGTGATAGTTTTCAGGAAGCATACGTTTTTTTGTAAGACAGAGTTTCACTCTTGTTTCCCAGGCTGGAGTGCAATGGCGTGGTCTCCTGTGCTCAAGCGATTCTCCTGTCTCAGCCTCCCAAGTAGCTGGGATTACAGGCATGCGCCATCACACCTGGCTAGTATTTGTATGTTTAGTAGAGATGGGGTTTCACCAGGTTGGCCAGGCTAGTCTCAAACTGCTGACCTCAGGCGATCTACCCACCTCAGCCTCCCAAAGTGCTGGGATTACAGGTTTGAGCCACCACACCTGGCCAAAAACATGCTTTTTTTGAAAGCAAGATGACATTCATGGAAGACAAAACTGCTGGATTTGTATTATGTTTTTGAGATCAGAGGAGAGAAGAGGGAGAGGGTGCCAGGGAGATAAGGTTAGGTTTAGATATCCAGAAAATTGAGGAGAAACTTGTTCCCTACTTCTGTTCATCTTTTTCCTGGTAATTACGCCTGAGATATTGCAGAAAACAGTCACATCTTACATTTATTTATGGCTTTTATAAATTGACTAATATAAATATTATTAGCAAGAATAATATTTAATGCTTACTCTAAACTTGTCATCCATTATTTGTATTCCTCTAGAAGTGTGGAAATTGGAGAAGGAAAGATTGTACAAATCTCCCAAATTAACACTGTGTTCTATTTACCTCTGTGACTTAAGAACTGGAGACTGGATACAAAGTCATTTGCCTTTTCACTCTCTTGTTAAACAGTAGCAGAGGAGGGGCCCATTCTAATTTATTTAGAAAGCTACAAGTATGAGCAACACATATCCACAACCTCACAAATACTCAAATAGTTGAGCCAGTACTTCCTGATGGGAGCAACCCAGCCATTACAAAATACCCTATCAAAGGGTAGAAAACAAGCGTAATGGTTCCACAGGGGTCACGCGCATGTGTACACGTGTAGTCTGCGTGTCTCTGAGTGTATGCATTCATATATTTTTTTTCTATTTGTTTTTGAGCTGGAGTCTCACTCTGTTGCCCAGGCTGGAGTGGAGTGGAGTGGAGTGATCTGGGCTCACTGCAACCTCCACCTCCCAGGTTCAAGCGATTCTCCTGCCCTCAGCCTCCTGAGTAGCTGGGATTACAGGTGTGCGCTACCACACCCAGCCAGTTTTTGTATTTTTAGTAGAGACGATGTTTCACCATGTTGGTCAACCTGCTCTCAAACTTCTGACCTAGTGATCCGCCCACCTCAGCCTCCAAGTGCTGGGATTACAGGCGTGAGCCACTGCTCCCAGCCACATTCATAGATGTTAATCCTTTACATGTTTAAGTATTTTTAGGTCCTAAACAAATCTTTGAATACCAAATCATATTTTCAGCATAAGACCCATTCTCTTGGTTCTGACATAATTAGCAGATTTTTTTTTATCGCATTAAAAAGAAGAGATGGTGGTGCCAGTAAGGGCTCAGTGGCTTTTGCCTTTCATGGCTGGGATTATGTTAAGGAGAGACAGTTTCATCCCATGGTGAATTTGGAATAAATATAACTAGGACACAGATCTGTGAAGCCGTGTCATACATTCTGGTCTGACGTGGGTTCCTCTTGGCCATTACGTGGATCCTACAACACGATCCAGTTTATTCCAGGTAAACTGGGCTCTGGGCATGTGGAGGTTTCGTGAAGTAAGGCAGAGGAAAGCACCTATTGCTCCAAAAATATAGCCCTAATCCAAACTTCTCTCCAGGAGAGACCTCGCCTTCTCATGCTGTACTTTCTAAATGACTGTCTCTGGATGAGCCTCTGCTGCTTGTAACTGTGGGCGGGAATGTCTTACTGGGTTGTGCATGGGGTATTTTATAACACAGGCAAGGGTACCATATTTATGGCTCTCCTCTCCCTGTGGAGATGTCATTATCATGTCACCTGTAAGAAGAGTGACACTGTCTACAAGGAGAGACTGGGACATTTCCACAGAAGACTGCCACTTCTGTCCCAGGTGCAAATTATAATAATCAGTTGTTGGTGTTAATGAGGTGGGCCTGATGAGCCACCGCACCTGGCCTCATTTAATTTCATAAAAGCACATATATTCTATCACCCTCTTCTACCATCAGAATTTTATTGGAATTACCTATGTTCTTTTCATACTATAGATGAGACCTAAAATTGATCCCCACTTCACTCCCTACTGCTGCTTTGATTTCTGTTTTCCTGCACACACAATGGGCCACACCTGAAAAAATCACAAGGCTGACTTCAGGAATCAGTTTTGATTTCTGCTGTCGTACCTTAAAAAAAATTTCTGCTTGGCTGGGCGTGGTGGCTCACGCGTGTAATCCCAGCTCTTTCAGAGGGTGAGGTGCGTGGATCATGAAGTTAGGAGATTGAGACCATCCTGGCCAACATGGTGAAAGCCGTCTCTACTAAAAATACAAACGTTAGCTGGGCATGGTGGTGCATGCCTGTAATCCAAGCTACTCAGGAGAATTGCCTGAACTCGTGCGGCGGAGGTGGTGGTGAGCTGAGATCACACCACTGCACTCCAGCCTGGTGACAGTGAGACTCCGTCTCAAAAAAAAAAAAAATTCAACTTTTATTTTAGATTCAGGGAGTACATGTACAGGTTTGTTCCATAGGTATAATGCACGATGCCAAGGTTTGGGGTACAAATGATCCTGTCACCCAGGTGGTGAGCATGGTATCCAACAGGTATTTTAGCTCTTACTCCACTCTGCCTGCTCTCCAATAGTCCCACTGTCTGCAGTTTCCATCTTTATGTCCATGTGTACCATGGTGTACCCTTATGGTGTTGTGGAACTTACACATGAGGAAAGGACTTGCTTGAATTCGTGTACATGGCTCAAAAGAAATGGTTAGAACTGATAGAGAGCCTGCCAGGCCCATGCCTGTAATCCCAGCACTTTGGGAGGCAGGGGCAGGTCAATCACTTGAGGTCAGGAGAACTGACAGAGACCTTAATTACCTGGTTGCTATGTTTTCAACTGGGATTCCAGGAAGGAATCTCTAGTTAGATTCCCATAGTATTTACAACTGATCCTTCCTGCTGTTGGCTGATGGGAGCAAAGCTCCACCCAGATTACCTATCTCAGTTAGGTTCTTTGAAACTCAGGCTACTTCAGGGATTAAAAACTATGGAATTTTCTCTGTAAAAGTGACTGTTACTTTAGTATAGGCCAATCCCATTTCTCCTTTAAATATCATCTCTTTTTAAAAAAATTATTTTTTTTTTGAGATAGAGTCTCGCTCTGTCGCCAGGCTGGAGTGCAGTGGTGCGATCTTGGCTCACCGCAACCTCTGCCTCCCTGTTCAAGCAATTCTTCTGCCTCAGCCTTCCAAGTAGCTGGGACTACAGGTGCATGCCATCATGCCCAGCTAATTTTTTGTATTTTAGTAGAGACAGGATTTCACCATGTTGGCCAGGATGGTCTCAATCTCCTGACCTCGTGATCCACCTGCCCTGGCCTCCCAAAATGCTGGGATTACAGGTGTGACCCACTGTACCTGGCCTTTAAAAAAAATTTTAGACTCGGGGTACATGTGCAGGTTTTTACCTGGGTATATTGTATGATGCTGAGGTTTGGGGTACAAATGATCCTGTCACCCATGTACTGAGCATGGTACCCAGTGGTTTCTTTTCAACCCTTGCCTCCCTTTATGTGTTTTCACTGCCTCTTATGTTTTAGCCTTTGATGACTGCTTAACTGATTTTCTCCCAGAAGTCAGCTTTAAAATTTAATCCCATTCCAGAAGTTTACTGACCATTTATAAGGCCAGAAATGTAAACAGAAAGCATATTGATTGGAAAGAACAAAATATAACTGGCCCTATTTGCAGATTATATTATTTTCTACATAGAAAATTCAAAGGAATTACAAACAAGAATGTCACAACACACACATCCAGTGAAGCAGTTAAGTTTAAATGTAGTACATTTAATTAAAACTATAAAACAATGATGAAAACTGATGAAATCAAAGACCTACATAAATCAAGATACATATTATGCTCATGGAGTGGAAGGCTCAGTAAAGATTTCCATTCTTCACCCAATGAAATAAAGGCTTAATGCAATTTCGATCAAAATTTAAGCAGGGTTTTTGAAAACATAGGCTGATCCAAAACTTTATATTAAAAAGCAAAGAAGGTAGAATAGCTAAATGAATTTTGAAAATAAGTAACAGGTCAGGTGTGGTGGCTCACGCCTGTAATTCCAGCATTCTGGGAGGCCAAGGCTGGAGGATTCCTTGAGCTCAAGAGTTTGAGACCAGCCTGGGCAACACAGCAAAACCATCTCTACTAAAAATACAAAATTAGCTGAGTGTGGTGACACACACCTGTAGTCTCAGCTACTCGGCTGGCAGACTCATTAGATTCTGGGAACTTGAGGCTGCAGTGAGCTGTGACTGTGCCATTGTACTCCAGCCTGGGTGACAGGACTGAGACCCTGCTAAAAAATAAAAATAAAGTGAGAGGAATCACTACATAGCTACAGTAATCAAGACAGTGTGGCACTGATAGAGGGATAGATGCATAGACTGATGGAAAGGAAGAACGTTCAGAAGCATACAAGTAGGCCAAGCAATTTAATGGAGAAAAAACATTTTTTTCAACGAATAGCATTGTAAAAGTAGACATCCAAAAAATAAACCTTGACCTAAAGTTTATTCCTTATAGAAAATTAACTCGGCCAGGTATGGTGGCTCATGCCCGTAATCCTAGCACTTTGGGAGGCTGAGGTGGGTGGATCACCTGAGGTCAGGAGTTTGAGACCAGCCTGACCAACATGGTGAAACCCTGTCTCTACCAAAAACACAAAAAATTAACCAGGCATGGTGGTGCATGCCTGTAATCCCAACGACTCAGGAGGCTGAGGCAGGAGAACTGCTTGAACCAAGGAGGCGGAGGTTGTGGTGAGCCAAGATTGCACCACTGCATTCCAGCCTGGGCAACAAGAGCGAAACTCTGTCCTCTGTCTCAAAGCAAAACAAAACAAAAAACTCAAAATGTATCATAGAGCATATAATTTTCACATTCAGCTTTAAAATTTGTATTTGAAATAAATTGAAAACAATATTTTTAACATGCAAGTAACTGACAAAGGATTTGTGTCCAGAATATAACACAAAAAAATAAGAAAAAAATCCATTATGAAAAAACGATAAAAAATAGATTAGTAATTGCCAGGGGTTAGGGATGGGAAGTGAGGAGAGGACAGGAAGATGGGTGTGACTATAAATGGATAGAACAAGGGACCTTTGTGGTGTTACAAGTTTTATATATTGTCTGTTGAGGGTGACACTTATCTGCACATGAGATAAAACCGTGTAAAACTATACAGACACATACACAAGTGCACATAAAACTGATAATGTTTGTGGACTGTACCTATGTTAAATTTGACACTGTCTATTACATAACATGTTACCATTAGGAGAAACGAGGCGTAGGGTACAAGGACTAAATAGTACTATAGGATATTATTTGTGTAACTTCCTATAAATCTATAATTGTTTCTAAGAAAAACATTTTTTAAAGTTCTAGTAGAAAAAAACAGAGATAATATATGAATAGACTATTCACAGAAAATGAAATTGGAGGAAACATTTTTTTTTTTTTTTTTTTTTTTTTTAATTGAGATGGAGTCTCACTCTGTCGCCCAGGCTGGAGTGCAGTGGCATGATGTCGGCTCATTGCAACTTTTGCCTCCCAGGTTCAAGTGATTCTCATGCCTCAGCCTCCCAGCCAGCTGGGATTACAAGCAAATGCCACCACGCCCAGCTAATTTTTTTACTTTTAGTAGAGACAGGTTTCCACCATGTTGGCCAGGGTGGTGTCAAACTCCTGACCTCAAATGATCCGCCTGCCTTGGCCTCCCAAAGCGCTGGGATTATAGGTGTGAGTCACCACTGTGCCCAGCTGCAACATAATTATATGAGAGGCCTGCATATAAAACATCTGTGGAACAGGATTAAGTGAATTTTTCACTTTCCACTGGGCCCTTACCTGGCATACATAAAATCACCAGCATCTGCATCCCCACTTATTGATCCAGAAATAAAGCAAGTTTTGTTGACATATATAGCAATTGCTCCTACTCTAACACCAGTAACTATCCTTGGCTTGACATATTAGAATGTAAACCACATTTTATAGTATGCATGAATGGTCTCTTTCCCACACTCCAAAGCCAACCCAAATGAAGGTAGATTTTTTTTCCCCAAATGGATAGTCAATTATCCCAATAATAATTGTTTTGTTCCTATACGCCTTTGAACCAGAAAAAAAATTCAGGATAAAATTAAAAATTCCCTGAAATAAATGCTAAAGTATTGCTGATTTTATTATTCCAATTAACATGAAGAGACAGTAAACAAAATAATACCTTGTCAGGCATGTTTTGTGTAAAGAGAATTTTCTGTAAATGTTAGGATCTTATCAAGATTCAGAAGCCATTTTAAGATTGTTTCTCCAGGCCCAGGTTTCCCCCATCCATCTGATTATTTTAGAGAAATTAGGAAAAAAAAAAGGCAAGAAAAAAAATTTAAAAACTGATATAATTAATTTGGACAACCAGCTTTGTCACCACTGTTATATTTGCTTTTACTCTTTTATTAAAGAAATATTACAGATAAATATAACAACTCCCACCAAACCTTTTCCACGTCCCAAAAGGCAACCAATGTCGTATATGGATCCATGACCAATATATAGTACTGTTCTTTCCACAACGTTATTAAATGATACAAATGTTATACTGTGTTCTGTTATGCACTTTAATTTTTTCTCTCAATATTATATATTGTAATCTATCCATGTAACTATATGTAGATTTTGTTTCTCTCTAAATTCTGTATAGTATTTTATCACAGAAATAATCAAATGTATTCATCTGTTCCACAATTGATAAAAATTTGTTATATCCAATTGTGGGCAGTACAAACCATGGTTCAGGAACACGGTGATCTGTATCTCTTTGTGTACATTTGTAGGTGCCTGTGAGGCCAGTACGCCGAAATTCAATGGACTATTCCACGTTTATGTGCTTTTAAAGAAATCCTTTACCCTAAAGTAATACATTCTACTTTCATCATAGTTTTAGAATTTTGCTTTTTATATTCTGGTCTTTAGTTGGGTTTTATTTTTATATGTAAGGTAGAAAGCTAAAATTTTTCTCCTATGAACCTTCCATTTATTAAATAAGCCATTCATTCCTCAGTGATTTCAATAGCACTGTCAGACACAGAATTCCTGTATCTGGTTGGATTTTTGTAACGATCCTCATTACCTTACTACTGCTTGATTTATTCACTAACACACTGTTTAAATGACAACAGCTTTAAATAAGTATGTGATATATCTAATATTAGAGCGTGTCTTCTCCATTTTGCTTTGTCAAATTTGTTTCAGCTATTTGTGTTTATTTACTTTTCCATATAAAATTTTTGGATAAGTTTGTAAAGTTCTTTAAAACTGATGTAAACTTTGAGTGGAAGTATATTAAACTTAGAGATTTGGGAGAGAAATTATATTTTGACAATGTCAAGTCTTTTCAGACAAAATGCCATTTTCAGGTGTTCTTTTGTGCCCTTCAATATGTTTTGTGACTTTATAAATACCTCATAATTCATTTTTGTGTTTATTCTTAGGTTTTTCTACCAACATATTTTCTAATTAACTATTTCTTGTACAAAAGTTACTTTTATAGTTCTTCATTGACTCTTGGTTTTCCCAATCTTGTTTTCCTTACTTTATACATTGGCCAGGAGCTCAAGTATTGTGTTGTTATGCTGATGGCAGATATCTTGTTTCAGATTTCAATGAGAATGCTGATTAAATATGATCAATAAGATGTCTGCTGAAAGTTTCTGATAATCAGCTTTTTCATTATAGAATGTGTCACCTTGGTAGAATTCTCTAATGTTTCATAAATTTGTGGCTTTTTCAGAAGGCTATTCCACATTCATAGGCTTCTACTCTAGAAATGATCATGTAATATGCAATGAGGTGTTAATTCCTTCAGAAAGCTTTGCCATGTTCACATATTCATAGGGTTCTAATGAGTATGAATTCTCTGGTGTCTAACAAGGTGTGACTTCTGGCTGAAAGCCTTGCCACACTCAATACAGTGATAGGGCTTCTCACCTGTATGTTTTCTCATATGAAGTGTAAGAGATGAGATTTGAGAGAAGGCTTTTCCACATTTACTACAGTCAAAGGGTTTCTCACCTGTGTGTCCTCGTATATGTATAGTAAGGGATGAGCTTTGGGAGAAGGCTTTTCCACATTTATTACATTCATAGGGTTTTTCACCTGTATGACCTCTCATGTGCACAATAAGGGAAGTTCTTTGAGAGAAGGCTTTCCCACATTCATTACATACATAGGGCTTCTCACCTGTGTGACTTCTCATATGTAAATTAAGCAGTGAGCACTGAGAGAAGGCTTTACCGCATTTATCACATTCATAAGGCTTTTCCCCTGTGTGACTTCTCAAATGGAGGGTAAGGGATGCAATTTGAGAGAAGGCTTTACCACATTCATTGCAATCATAAGGTTTCTCTCCAGTATGAACTTTTTGATGTGTAATAAAGTTTTGCTTTTGGCTGAAGGCTTTACCACATTCATTGCATTCATAGGGTTTCTCTCCAGAATGAATTTTTTCATGAGCAATGAGATTTGATTTCTGGCTAAAGGCTTTCCCACATTCCTTACATATATAGGGTTTTTCCCCAGTATGAATTCTCTGGTGTCTAACAAGATTTGACATCTGTATAAAAGCTTTCCCACATTCATTACACTCATAAGGTTTCTCTCTAGTGTGGATTTTCTGGTGTGTAATGAAGTTTTTCTTGTGGCTGAAGGCTTTTCTGCATTCCTTACATTCATAGGGTTTCTCACCAGTGTGACTTCTCATATGTACAGTAAGGGCTGAGCTCTGGGAGAAGGCTTTTCCACACTCATTACATTCGTAGGGTTTTTCACCTGTATGAATTCTAACATGTATAATAAGCATGGAAAACTGAGAGAAGGCTTTACCACATTTATCACACTTATAAGGTTTTTCTCCTGTATGACTTCTCATATGAAGAGCAAGGGATGCAATTCGAGGGAAGGCTTTACCACATTCATTACATGCATAAGGTTTCTCCCCAGTATGAACTTTCTGATGTGCAATGAGGCTTTGCTTCTGGCTGAATGCTTTTCCACACTCATTACATTCATAAGGTTTCTCTCCAGTATGAATTTTTTCATGATCAATGAGATTTGATTTCTGACTGAAGGATTTCTCACATTCCTTACATGCATAGGGTTTCTCTCCAGTATGAATTCTTTGATGTCTAATGAGATTTGACATTTTAATGAAAGCTTTACCACATTCATTACATTCATAAGACTGCTCCCTACCATGAATTTTATAATGTTTAATAAGTTTTTCCTTGTGACTGAAGGCTTTTCTACAGTTACTACATTCATAGGGCTTCTCTCCAGTATGAATTCTCAGATGTCTGATGAGGTCCAAAGTTTGATTGAAGCCTTTTCCACAATGATTACACTTAAAGGGGGTAATGACAAAATGGGATGAGCTATTACCATATGATTTCACAGGTTCATTATATTCACAATGTTCCTTTCTTATAAGGCATTTCACATTATTATGACAGTCAAAATTATGTTCTAAACACTTCCCAAATAAGTTATACTCATAGAGATTGTGTCTAGAAGGGAAAAAATCAGAGTTCAGAGGAAATACATTTGCAAATTTCTTATGACATTCATTGCCTTTTTCTTCAGTCAGTGTTTTCTGGAATTTTTCTTCAACTTGTCTCAAAAGTCTGTCCTGGCTTTTCTGATGCTCATCAACTCCCCATATTTCTCCTAAAATAGATTGCAAATAAATATCACTTATGAATTTTTTTCCAATATTGTAGTATGAAAAACATTTTCGGATTGATCCTTGGTTTAAGGCCTAGTCTCCCATGATAACAAAATTTTCAAGTGCATAAATCTCTTATCACCGAAGTTTTGAGATTGAAATTCAGGAAAGGAAATATGAGTAGAGTTGTGTGTATGTGTGTGTGTCTGTGTTTTATTTTTTAGACAAAGTCTCACTGTGTTGCCCAGGTTGGAATGTAGTGGCATGATCGCGGCTCACTGCAACCTCTGCCTCGTGGGTTCAGGCTATTCTCCTGCCTCAGCTTTCTAAATAGCTGGGATTACAGGCACCCACCACCAAGCCTGGCTAACTTTTGTATTTTATTAGAGATGAAGTTTCACCATGTTGGCCAGGGTAGTCTTGAACTCCTGACCTCAGGTTGATCTACCTGCCTTGGCCTCCCAAAGTGCTGGGAATACAGGCATTGAGCCACCACGTCCAGTCTAGGCATATATATTTATAAATAGAAATAGCTTTGATTGCTTTAAAAAGGATCTGATAGCAAACAAATAGGTAAATAAATAGGAGATGCAGAATGTACAAATAAAGTAAGAAATAATGATAGGGAAAAAACCAGAAAGCTAAAAATTATAAGATCATTTTGCAGGACTCTATTAAAATACATTGTTATAATCTCAGCACTTTTTCTGAAAATTGTAAATTACCAAAACTGACTCTAGAAGCTGCAGAAAACTTATCTAAACCAATTTCTGTAAAATGAACAAGAAATATGAAAAGTAACTCCCTAAAAACAAAAAGAAAAAACCCAGAGATCCACATGAAAATTCTAACAGATTTAAAGGACAACTCCTATGCTGTTTAAAATGTTGCTTAAAAAAAAGAGAAAAATTCCCAATGTTTTTGTGTATGAAACAAACATTAATAGCAAAACCTGACAAAGATAACATACCAAAAAAGCAAACTATCCAATTTCATTCATGAAAACCAATGTAAAAAATTCTATGTAAAACATCAAAATGACCTAAAAGAATTGACCCAGAAGTACATTAAATCTAAAATACACCACATTTGAGTTGAGTACATTTTTTCCAGGAATATGTTTCAATAATGGAAAGTACATTACTATAAGTAAATCATTAATGAAAAATGTCATTTGTAAAAATGAAAAATATCAAGTAATCATTTCTGTAGATATTAAGATCATAAAACTCAACATCTATTTTCTATTAAAAAATCCGTTACAAAATAGGAACACATAACATTTAATTTGAGAATAAAGTACAGTATAGCCGAAACACCAGCACTTTACTTAATGGAAAACATCCAGAAGCATTCACATTTAAGTCAGAAATAAGAAAAGATGAGTTGTCACCACTTATTGCAGTGCTGGGTAGTACAATTAAGTAAGAGAAATAAATCAGAGGCATGAAACTTAAGAAAAGACGGGCAAGTGCAAGTGGGTCACTTTGGGAGGCTGAGGCAAACAGATCTCTTCAGCCCAGGAGTGTTTAAGACAAGACTGAGCAACAAGGCAAAACCCCGTCTCTACAAAAGATACAAAAATTAGCTGGGTGTAGTGGTACATGCCTGTAGTCCCAGCTAGTAGGGAGGCTGAGATGGGAGGATCACCTAAGCCTGGAAGGTCAAGATTGCAGGGAGCTGAAAGCACACTACTGCTCTCTAGCCTGGGTGAAAGAATAAGACCATGTCTCAAAAAAAAAAAAAAAGGAAAAAGAAAAGGACAATTAATATTGTTTGTCAGAAATAAAACTGTTTACCTGAAAAATCAAGTTCATCTGAACAATTATGAAAAGTGAGAAATTATATATGAATCAATATTCATTTTTAAAAACTTTCATATACAAACAACTACAGTCATTCCTCACTATTGGGAACTGGTCCCAGGACCTCCCATGGATACCAAAATCCATGGATGCTCAATCCCTTACATAAAATGATGTAGTATGTTCATATAACCTATGTGGATCCTCTGGTATACTTTAAATCATCTCCAGATTACTTATAATACTGAATACAATATACATGCTATATAAATCACTGATATAATTTTAAATTTGTATTATTATTATTATTATTATTATTATTATTATTTTTGAGACGGAATTTCACTCTTGTTACCCAGGCTGGAGTGAAATGGCGCGGTCTCGGCTCACCGCAACCTCCGCCTCCCGGGTTCAGGCAATTCTTCTGCCTCAACCTCCTGAGTAGCTGAGATTACAGGCACGCGCCACCATGCCCAGCTAATGTTTTTTGTATTTTTAGTAGAGACAGGGTTTCACCACGTTGACCAGGATGGTCTCGATCTCTTGACCTCGTGATCCACCCGCCTCAGCCTCCCAAAGTGCTGGGATTACAGGCTTGAGCCACCGCGCCCGGCTTGTATTATTTTTTATTGTTGCCTTTTTTCCCCTGAATATTTTCAATATGTAGTTACAGAAACCATGGATAGAAAGGGCTGACTATATTTAGAAATTATAGAATTAGAAACTACATTTACGATGGCAACAAAAAGTATGAAAAATATACAGAAATAAAAAATGTCCATAAAGCATATGAAGAAAACATGAACACAGAGACTTGAACAAATGGAACTGTGTTATGGATTGAATTGTGTGCCCCTAAAATAATATGTTCAAGTCCTAATTCCTAGTGCCTCAGAATGAGGCCTCATTTAGAAATAGAGTCGCTGAAGATGAAATTAGTTGAGATGAGATCAAACTGGAACAAGGTAAGCCCCAAATACAACATGACTTGTGTTCTTATAAAAAGAATGCTACATGAAGAGACAAGAGACCCAGAAGAAACGCCATGCAAAGACGGAGAGAGAGTGGAGGTATGTTGCCACAAACCAAGGAATGTCTGGGAATACTAGAAGCTGAAAGAGGCAAGGAAGCTTCCCTCCAGGTTTCCCAGTTCTGGCCTCCAGAACTGTGGGAATAAGTTCCAGTTATTTCTAAAGTTACCCAGTTTGTGGTACTTTGTTTCAGCAGCCCTAGGAAACTAAGACAAAAGGGATTAAAGCATTTTAGACAAAATTAACCTGCATAAAGATGACATTCACAGGTTAATATTATCAGTTTAAAGGGGTTTCAGTAAAAATGGTTGAAAATAGAAGTAACAGCTCAAAGGAAAATAATACTGGGGTTGTCACCATAGAAGGGAAGAATGTGTAAGAGAAGAATTACTTTTCAATGTATATCCTTTTGTACTTGAAAAGTTTTGTTCTATGAGCAGGTGTAACAATATTGCAGTATTGTTCTGAATACTGCAATAATCAATCAAATGAGAACAACCAATAGGAAGGTTAAAAACTAGATGACACAACTGGAACATAAAACTGGAGAAGCCCACCTAGGTTAACTGTATAGGGGCAAATATAGTGATCAGAGGGAAAAAATAGTAAGAAGCTGAGGTTAAATATGGTATAATAAATACATGAGTTTAGCTCTGATTCTCCCCAAAAGTGCACCTATAAGGGATCATTTAAAAGGCTTAAATGAAGATGAAGACCATAACAGACAACAAGGGATGACAGATGTAAATGTAATTTTAGCAGATGGAAGATGAAAGGACTGTTACCTAACAGAAGAGCTGAGAATGCTGCAACCCATGTGCCTGCAGATGAAGATGTCACAAAGCAAGTTCCTACTATGTAACTAAAGAAAGGCTGAGAAATTAGAGAAATCATGTACCTTGAAAGATGGAAATGAACAGGGGCCCTAAAAAACAAGCAAACTGAATGGAAGTCTATAAGGCAAACAATTACTTACATTGTGCAATGAGGTGTCTATCACTCCTTTACCCTAGAGAAGATGGGAGACTACTCTCTGCTTCTGGAGAAATGCAACCAGACTCTAGAGTCAGGAACACCAGGCGGAGGAATTCAGAGAAAACAAAGTGGCTCAAACAAGGAGAATAAGCAAAAGTCTACATACTTAAGGCTAATATATTCAGTTCCTATTGCTGTTTACTTCCAAAGGGAAAATGGAACTTTTCCTCCTCTCTGCCAGCATCTGTTATCTTTTTGAATTAATAGCCATTATGACTGGTGTGAGATGGTATCTCATTATGGTGATTTGCATTTCTCTAACCATCAGTGATATTGCATTTTCTTTCATAAGCTTGTTGGCCATATTTGTGTCTTAAAAAGTGTCTATTCATGTCCTTTTAATAGGATTTTTTCTTGTAAATTTAAGTTCCTTATAGATGCTGGACATTATGCCTGTGTCAGATGCATAGTTTGCAAATATTTTCTCCCATTCTGTAAGTTGTCTGTTTATTGATAGTTTACATATATGATAATCTTGACTAAATGTATTACAACAAATGTAAAAAAAGATAAAATCTATAATTCAAAATAGAAACATAGGCATACTTCAAAGATATTGTGGGTTCAGTTCTACACCACCACAATAAAGTATGTTACACAACTTTGTTTTCCCGTGCATATAAAAGTTATGTTGGCCAGGTGCGGTGACTCATGCCTGTAATCCCAGCAATTTGGGAGGCTGAGGTGGGCAAATCATTTGAGGTAATGGGTTTGAGACTGGCCTGGCCAACATAGTGAAACCCTGTCTCTACTAAAAATACAAAAAATTAGCCAGGCATGGTGGCAGGTGCCTGTAATCCCAGCTACTGGGAGGCTGAGGCAGGAGAATTGCTTGAAATCTGGAGGCAGAGGTTGCAGTAAGCCAAGATCGCACCACTGTGCTCTAGCCTGGGCGACTGAGTGAGACTCCGTGTCAAAAAAAAAAAAGTTAATACTATACTATAGTCTATTACGTAGACATGCTATTGTATGGCAGGGCGTGGTGGCTCACACCTGTAATCCCAGCAGTTTGGGAGGCTGAGGGCAGGCAAATCAGAAGGTCAAGAGATTGAGACCATCCTGGCCAACATGGTGAAACCCTGTCTCTACCAAAAATACAAATTAGCTGGGTATGGTGGCAAGTGCGTGTAGTCCTGGCTACTTGGGAAGCTGAGGCAGGAGAATCACTTGAACTTGGGAGGTGGAGGGTGCAGTGAGCTGAGATCATGCCATTGCACTCCAGCCTGGGGAAAGAGCAAGACTCCATCTCACACAAAAAAAGTACATACCATAATTTTAAAATATTGCTAAAAAATGCTAACGATAGTCTGAACCTTTAGTGAGTCATAATCTTTTTGTTGGTAGGCGATCCTGACTGATCAAAGGGGGATTGCATAAAGTTGGGGTGGCTGTTGCAGTTTCTTAAAATAACAAGAGTCAACACTGATTGACTTTTCCTTTCACAAAAAGTTTCTCTGTAGCATGTGATGTTGTTTGATAGAACTCTACCCACAGAACTTCTTTCAAAATTGTAGTCACTCCTCTCAAATCCTACCACTGCTTTATCAATTACATTTATGGAATATTCTGAATCATTGATTTCCACAGTGTGCCTAGCGTCTTCAAAGGAGTAGATTTTAAAGAAATGACTTTCTTTGTTCACCCATAAAAAGTAATCCTTATCCATGAACATTTAATCACAAGATTGCAGCAATTCAGTCACATCTTCAGGCTCTACTTCTAATTCTACTTCTCTTACTAGTTGCACATTTACAATTACTTCCTCCACTGAAGTCTTGAATCCTTCAAAGTTATTCATGAGGGTCGAATCAACCTTTCAAATACCTGTTGTTATTCTGATCTCCTCCCATGAGTCATGAATATTCATAATAGCACTTAGATTCATGAATCCTTTCTGGACAGTTTTTAATTTACTTTACGCAGATCTATCTGGGTAATAGGAATTATTACCTATGGAAGCTATTGCATTACAAAATGTTTTTTGTTTTTTTTTCTTGAGATGGAATCTCACTCTGTAGGCCAGGCTGGAGTACAGTGGCGCGATCCTGGCTCACTGTAACCTCCGCCTCCCGGGTCCTGGTTCCAGCAATTCTCCTGCCTCAGCCTCCTGAGTAGGTAGGATTACAGGCATGAGCCACCATGCCCAGCTAATTTTTCTATTTTTAGTAGAGACAGAGTTTCATCATGTTGGCCAGGCTGGTCTTGAACTCCTGACCTCATGATCCACCCACCTCGGCCTCCCAAAGTGCTGGGATTATAGGCGTGAGCCACCGTGCCCAGCCAGTATTTCTTAAATAATAAGACTTAAAAGTCAAAATTACTGCTTGATCCATGAGCTGCAGAATGGACGTTGTATTAGCAGGCATGAAAACCAACACTGATCTCCTTGTACATCTCCATTACAGCTCTTGGGTGACCAAGTGCTCTGTCAGTGAGCAGTAATATTTTGAAAGGAACTTTTTTTTTTTCCCTGAGCTGTAGATACCAACAACAGTGGGCTTAAAATATTTAGCAAATCAATGCTGTAAACAGATATGCTATAATCCAGGCGTTATTTCATTTATAGAGCACAAGCAGGGTATAGTTAGCATAATTCTTAAGGGCCCTAGGATTTTCATAATGGTGAATGAATACTGGCTCCAACTTAAAGTCACCACCTGCATTGATCCTTAACAGGAGGGTCAGTTAAACCTTTGAACCTTTGAAGCAACCACTGACTTCACCTCTCTAGCTGTGAAAGTCCTAGATGGCATCTTCTTTCAATAGAAGACTGTTTCATCTACACTGAAAATACTATTGTGTAGTTAGCCACCTTCATCAATAATCTTAGCTAGATCTTCTGGATAATATACTGCAACTTCCATTGACTCTTACTGCTTTACCTTGCATTTTTATGTTATGGAGATAGATTCTTAAACCATATAAACTAACCTCTGCTAGTTTCAAACTTTTCTTGTGCAGCTTCTTCACCCTTAAGCCTTCACAGAATTGAAAATAATTATGGCCTTGTTGGCCTTGTCCTGTATTATGCTTTGGCTTAAGGGAATGCTGTGGCTGGTTTGATCTTCTACCCAGACAACAAAAACTTTCTCCGTGTCAGCAATAAGGCTATTTTGCTTTCTTATCATCTTATTGTTTGTGTGTATATTGTAGTAGCACTTTTTTTTTTGAGACAGGGTCTTACTCTGTCATCCAGGCTGGAATGCAGTGGTGTGATCTTGGCTCACTGCAACCTCCATCTCCCAGACTCAAGCAATCCTTTCACTTCAGCCTCTCAAGTAGCTACATGTAGCTGGGACTACAGGCATGCAACACCACACCTGGCTTTTTTTTTTTTTTTTTTTTTTTTTTGAGACAGAGTTTTGCTTTTGTTGCCCAGGCTGAAGTATAACAGCGCCATCTCGGCTCATCACAACCTCTGCCTGCTGGGTTGAAGCGATTCTCCTGCCATAGCCTCTTGAGTAGGCGGGATTACAGGTGCCTGCCACCATTCTAGGCTAATTTTTGTATTTTTAGTAGAGATGGGGTTTCACCATGTTGGCCAGGCTGGTCTTGAACTCCTGATCTCATGATCCACCCACCTCAGCCTCCCAAAGTGCTGGGATTACAGGTGTGACCCACCGTGCCTGGCCGACCTGGCTAATTTTTGTATTTTTAGCAGAGATGAGGCTTCACCATGTTGCCCAGTCTGGTCTTGAACTCCTGGGCTCAAGTGTTCTGCGGCCTCAGCTTCCCAAAGTGCTGGGATTACAGGCGTGGGCCACTGTACCTGGCCAGCAGTTTTAATTTACTTCAAGAACTTTTCCTTTGCACTCACTATTTGGCAAATACAAAAGGCTTTGCTTTTGGTCTGTCGTGGCTTTTAACATGCCTTTTTCACTAAGCTTAATCATTTCTAGCTTTTAATTTCAAGGGAGAGATGTGTGACTCTTCCTTTTACTTGAACACTTAGAGGTCACTGTAGAGTTATTAATTGTCCTAATTACAATATTGTTGTGTCTGAGGGAATAGAGAGACCCAGAAAAAGGGAGAGATATGGGAATGGCTGGTTAGTAGACCCAGAAAAAGGGAGAGAGATGGGAATGGCTGGTCAGCGGATGTATGACTCTTCGTTTTACTTCAACACTTAGAGGTCATTGTAGGGTTATTAATTGTCCTAATTACAATATTATTGTGTTTGGTGGGGGAAGAGAGATGGGAATGGCTGGTCAGTAGATGATGAAATTTGCGGCACCCCAAAATAATTACAATAGTAACATCTAAGATGACTGGTCACAGATCCCGATAACAGATAATAAGAAGAATGAAAAGGTTTGAAATATTCCAAGAATTACCAAAATGTGACACAGACACACAAAGTGAGCACATGCTGTTGGAAAAATGGTGCTAATGGACTTGTTTGATGTGGGGCTGCCACAAGCCTTTTATAAAAAACACATCTGTCCAGCACAGTTAAGCAAAGCACAATAAAATTAGATATGCCTGTATAAATACATGAGGAAGAATTAATGAGAAAACAGAAAGGGATAAAAGTTTACTAGCAGAACCAAGAAAATAATTGGAAGACAAAAAGAAAACCACCATTGAAATGCAGAATACTATGCAAGGGGGTGAATAGAATTATGGTACAGCAGTGTCACACTGCAAAACGGCATACGGGTTAAGACGGACATTTGGATGCATCAATGGGTCTACAGGATATAGCACAAACCTCCAAGAACACCTCTCCACCCACCTATCCCACACAATAAATAAACAAAACAAAAACAAGGAACCATTAGCTAAAATCAGAGAACACTACAAACAATTTCATACCAAAATATTTGAAAATACAGATGAAACAAATTGTTAAATATAACAGATGACCCTGTATTTTTACAGATACAGAGGAAAGTTTAATATTTATGGAAGTTACTTTGTCAACTCTGTGAAAATTAATTTGAAGATTAGAATTAGATAATTTCATAGAAAAATACAACTTATCAAAAAATAATGCAAAAGACAAATATATTTACATATATATAGGATAGTTATAAAAGGAAAAATGAAAAGAGCTGTCAAGGAAACTTCCCTCAAAAATATACAAGGTCCAAATAGCTGAACAGGTAATATCTACCAAATTTTCAAGAGAGTTATAACGCCAATGCTATATAAATGTTCTAGAGCATAAAGGAAAGCTTCCAAATCCTATTTATAAAACCAGTCGAACATTGACATTAAAAACTTAAAAAGTATAAACAAATTATTTAAATTCAGAGCAAACCTAAGAGGATGAGTCATTACTGAGAAATAAACATAAATGACCCATATACATTTTAAAAATTGTGATAATCTCCTATAGGAAAAGATTGTTTTAACTACATGAATATTTAAAAAAGTCAAGGTGGCCAAAATATACTTCAATAAGGAATAATCTTTTTTGGGGAAAAAAAAAAAAAAACACAAGAGAAACATGACAGATGATGTGCCAATGAGCTCAATATGTTAAGAGTTCATACAAATTGCCGGGCGCGGTGGCTCAAGCCTGTAATCCCAGCATTTTGGGAGGCCGAGGCGGGTGGATCACGAGGTCAAGAGATCGAGACCATCCTGGTCAACATGGTGAAACCCCGTCTCTACTAAAACTACAAAAAATTAGCTGGGCATGGTGGCACGTGCCTGTAATCCCAGCTACTCAGGAGGCTGAGGCAGGAGAATTGCCTGAACCCAGGAGGCGGAGGTTGCGGTGAGCCGAGATCGCGCCATTGCACTCCAGACTGGGTAACAAGAGCGAAACTCCATCTCAAAAAAAAAAAAAAAAAAAAAAAAGCGTTCATACAAATTAAGAACTCAACAGAAACAAAGGCAAAGGATACCAACTGTTTATTAAAACAAAGAAATAGAGATGAGAAACATGAAAAATGCTTGTTTTCGCTCATCATAAGGGAAATATAAATTCAAACTATAATTAGCTACCATTTTTCACCTATCAGATTGGCAATAATTTTTGTTGTTGTTTTTGAGGTGGAGTGTTTCTCTGTCACCAGGCTGGAGTACAGTGGCGCGATCTCAGCTCACTGCAACCTCCACTTCCTGGATTCAAGCAATTCTCCTGCCTCAGCCTCCTGAGTAGCAGGGACTACAGATGTGCACCACCAGGCTTAGCTAATTTTTGTATTTTTAGTAGAGATAGGGTTTCACTATGTTGGCCAGGATGGCCTCAATATCTTGACCTGGTGATCCGCCCACCTCTGCCTCCCAAAGTGCTGGGATTACAGGCATGAGCCACTGTGCCCAGACACGATTTAAAAAAAATGTGAACAGACTACATTGGCAGAAGTTACTGGTAGAAATTATTAAGGTCTCTTAAGAGGGCAAAAATGTCTTTATAAAATTTGAAATACATGTAAATGCACATTTACATGTATGTGTGTGTGTATATATGCACACATCATGTACACTTGTGTATATACATGACAAATATATCAGAAGATGGGAGCTACCAAAAAATCAGCACTGACTTAAAACTTTTATTAAAATAAAAGGGTGGTATATGAGAGCAAAACCTAAAAATAAAAATACAGTGGCAAGTATGACTATCGGTACAAAATATAATATTTCAGACATTTAGAATGGAAGGAAGAAGATAAAGGACTATAAATGTCAGTAGGTTTATTTTAACAACTACAAATTAATGAATGTACACAAAAAGAAAGGATCCTGTATATGAAGGTGGACAGTACTCCCAAAGATGCTAATAATAGAATGATTATCAAAGTAAGGCTGGCAAGTTATTAGGAAAGGCTGGTATCTAGCACTCAGGTAAGAAAACCAGATCTCTAAGTTCTGAGGAAAGAAATTAAGAATGGCATCTAGAAATGACATCTTAAGTTTATAAAGAGTTCACACCATTGGTCACTACAGAAGTCTACATGTGGCTGAGCATGGTGGCTCATGCCTGAAATCCTAGCACTTTGGGAGGCTAAGGCGGGCAGATCACTTGAGGCCAGGAGTTCAAGACTAGCCTGGTCAATATGGTGAAACCACATCTCTACTAAAAATATCAAAAAATTAGCTGGGTGTCATGGCACATGCCTGTAGTCCCAGCTACTTGGGAGGCTGAGGCACAAGAATCATTTGAACCTAGGAGCCGGAGGAAGTTGCAGTGAGCCAAGATTGCGCCACTGCTCTCCAGCCTGGGTGACAGAGTGAGACTCTATCTCAAAACAAAACAAAACAAAAACAAAAAAACAAATTACGAATTTTCTGAAGAAGTAGTCGTTTCCCAAATTGATCTATAAATTGAATGCAATTCTAATAAAAATTCCAAAAGGATTTTTTTAGTTGAATTTAGCAAAGTGATCCTAAAATATTATGGAAGAGCAAAATCTCCAAAATAAGCTGGTTAATTTTGCAAAATAAGAAAAAAAATAGGATTTTTCCCCATCAGAACACAAAACAAAGTTTTAGTAATGGAAACAGTGTAACATTGGCACAAAGTCAGATAAATAAGACTAATGGGACACAATAACGCACCTAGAAAGAGATCCTAGCATATATGACACAGGTATCATTCTAAATTACAAGGGAAAGGATAAATCATTCAATAAATGGTGGTGACAGATGGTTTCACAGAAAATTCAAACTTAATCTGACAAAGAAAACTTTAAAATTTCAAAAGAAATTTTGCATTCTTCATGACCTTGGGAGAGAAAAGAATTTCTCAAGTAAGATTTTTTTTAAGCCCAAACCATAAAGACTAATAAATCTGACTGCCTTAAAAATTAAAAATTTCTGTGCAATAAAATTAATAGACAAGTCAGATAAAGAGAATGGAAAATATATAATTTATATAGGATTATTATGTAAAATATATAAAGAACTCCTTCAAATCTATAATAAAAAGGCAAGGCAATGTAATAGAAAAATGTACAAAGTATATGAACTAGCAGTTCATAGAGGAAAGCTTTATTCATCAATAATCCTGAGAAATAATCAGCATTTTTTTGGTAACCAGGATATTCAAATTGAAACAGAGATATTCTCTCCTCTATTAGAATGGCGACAATTAAAAAGTGTGATGCTGAGTGAAGCGAGAATGCAGAAAAACTGGAACTCTCACATATTAGTTTTTAAGGGCTGCCATAACAGAATAGCATAAAATGGGTGGCTTAAACAACAGAAATTTATCACAGTTCTAGAGGCTAGAAGTCCTTGATTAAGGTTACCAGAAGGTTTGGTTTCTTCTGAGGACCCACTCACTGAGTTGCAGAAGTCTGTCTCTTCTCACTGTATCCTCAACATGTCTTTCCTGTTTGCAAGCCTCCCTTCTTTTGTTTGCTAAAACTCTCCCTTCTTATAAGGACACCATCAGATTGGATTAGGGTCCACCTTAATGACCTCATTTTAACTTAATCACCTCTTTAAAGTGCCTGTCTCCAAATATAATCACATCTGAGGGACTGGTTTAGGGCTTCAATTTATGAATTTGGATGCGCAGGGGAAGCAGTTAAGCCCATAACATACACTAAAGGTAGGAAAGTAAAATTAGAACAATTTGTTTAGAAAATATTGCTGAATTGTTCCAAAGTTGAAAACACACATATATTAAAACCCAGAATGTATCCTTCTACAATTATCCTAAAGAAATTTTAGCACAAGTCCACAAGGAGACACTAGTTGTCCATTAATAGAGAATGAATAAATAGTAAATTGTGGTTATTCATATTCAGTAATTTATTTTACAGTTAAAATGAACAAACTGTACCTACGAGTATCAATCATGCATAATCTTACATGAATTTCAATGCTGAGTGAAAAAGTTGCAAAACATACCTAGATGTTGTATGATACATTCTTACAAATTTTAAAAAGATATAAAACAACATACTTTCATGCATACGTATTTACGTAATAAAAGAATAAAGTGTGGACAGGAGGTATATACAACACTCAGAATAAAAATTCCTCTGGAAAGTAAGGAATGAAAGCAGGACTAGAAAGTTATATATGTTGCAGCCAATAAACATATGAAAAAATGCTCATCACTGGTCATTAGAGAAAT
>NW_022437008.1:4250840-4252335 GCF_009761245.1 Sapajus apella
GTTCATACAAATTAAGAACTCAACAGAAACAAAGGCAAAGGATACCAACTGTTTATTAAAACAAAGAAATAGAGATGAGAAACATGAAAAATGCTTGTTTTCGCTCATCATAAGGGAAATATAAATTCAAACTATAATTAGCTACCATTTTTCACCTATCAGATTGGCAATAATTTTTGTTGTTGTTTTTGAGGTGGAGTGTTTCTCTGTCACCAGGCTGGAGTACAGTGGCGCGATCTCAGCTCACTGCAACCTCCACTTCCTGGATTCAAGCAATTCTCCTGCCTCAGCCTCCTGAGTAGCAGGGACTACAGATGTGCACCACCAGGCTTAGCTAATTTTTGTATTTTTAGTAGAGATAGGGTTTCACTATGTTGGCCAGGATGGCCTCAATATCTTGACCTGGTGATCCGCCCACCTCTGCCTCCCAAAGTGCTGGGATTACAGGCATGAGCCACTGTGCCCAGACACGATTTAAAAAAAATGTGAACAGACTACATTGGCAGAAGTTACTGGTAGAAATTATTAAGGTCTCTTAAGAGGGCAAAAATGTCTTTATAAAATTTGAAATACATGTAAATGCACATTTACATGTATGTGTGTGTGTATATATGCACACATCATGTACACTTGTGTATATACATGACAAATATATCAGAAGATGGGAGCTACCAAAAAATCAGCACTGACTTAAAACTTTTATTAAAATAAAAGGGTGGTATATGAGAGCAAAACCTAAAAATAAAAATACAGTGGCAAGTATGACTATCGGTACAAAATATAATATTTCAGACATTTAGAATGGAAGGAAGAAGATAAAGGACTATAAATGTCAGTAGGTTTATTTTAACAACTACAAATTAATGAATGTACACAAAAAGAAAGGATCCTGTATATGAAGGTGGACAGTACTCCCAAAGATGCTAATAATAGAATGATTATCAAAGAAAGGCTGGCAAGTTATTAGGAAAGGCTGGTATCTAGCACTCAGGTAAGAAAACCAGATCTCTAAGTTCTGAGGAAAGAAATTAAGAATGGCATCTAGAAATGACATCTTAAGTTTATAAAGAGTTCACACCATTGGTCACTACAGAAGTCTACATGTGGCTGAGCATGGTGGCTCATGCCTGAAATCCTAGCACTTTGGGAGGCTAAGGCGGGCAGATCACTTGAGGCCAGGAGTTCAAGACTAGCCTGGTCAATATGGTGAAACCACATCTCTACTAAAAATATCAAAAAATTAGCTGGGTGTCATGGCACATGCCTGTAGTCCCAGCTACTTGGGAGGCTGAGGCACAAGAATCATTTGAACCTAGGAGCCGGAGGAAGTTGCAGTGAGCCAAGATTGTGCCACTGCTCTCCAGCCTGGGTGACAGAGTGAGACTCTATGTCAAAACAAAACAAAAAAGGCTACATGCTTTCTGATTTTTTTTTTTTTTTTTTTAAAGACAGGGTCTCACTCCATTGCCCAGGCTAGAGTACAGTGCTGTGATCA
>NW_022437008.1:4252435-4258314 GCF_009761245.1 Sapajus apella
ACAGGCATGTGCCACCATGCCCGGCCTAATTATTATTATTTTTAAAAATAGAGATGAGGTCTCACTATGTTGTCCAGGCTGGTCTCAAACCCCTGGACTCAAGCAATCTTTCCACCTTGGCTTCCTAACGTGCTGAAACTACAGATATGAACCACTGTGCCCAGCTCTGAAAATATCTTTGAATAATATTTTAGAGAGATCAACCATTCACTGATTAATTATTAATAGGGCCCTGCCCCTTCTCATCTGTCTGGTTCCCTTCCACTAACCTTGCCAGTGTCTCCTTAATACTTCTTCCTCCATCACCCATGGTTCTTCTTCTTGCTCCAATTTGAAAATCACATCAGGTTTGGTGAATGGATAGCCTGTCAAAAGGGAAGTTACATAGATCTGGGCATACAAACTAGGAACAAAGAACCACCCAAAAAGTGAGGCTGCCCAGGAAAACCAGGCTTTCTAAAGGACAAGAAATTGTGGCTTCTGGAGATGCTGTCCCCTTTTGCTCTGACAACTGCAGCATGGAAATTCACGTGAGCAAAAGCATCCCAAGGCCAAGCTCACTCTAATATTTAAAAGGTCTACATATTTCAGAAACACGGCGCGTGGGGCGGGGGAGGGTACTTTCTTTCCAGAGTTTGAATTACAGTAAATTACTCTTACCCACTGTGATTAAGTTGTTATAGTTTTCTAGCATCACGTTCCGATACAGGTTTCTCTGCGCAGGATCCAATCGCTTCCACTCCTCCTGGGTGAAGTCAATAGCCACATCTTTGAATGTCACTGTTCCCTGTAACAACACACTCCTACTCAATCTGAAGTCATCCATCTTAGGTGATTGTAAACAAAACATATCGAACCTTGTTTTGATACTAAAACCCCAGCACATTAGCAGCATCCTGTCAGTTTATATTCATTCACTAATTTAGCAAGCACTTTTTATTTTTTGAGACAAAGTCTTACTCTGTCACCCAGGGTGGAGTGCAGTGGCATGATCTCAGCTCACTGCAACTTCTGCCTCCCAGCTATAAGCAATTCTCCTGCCTCGGCCTCCCAAGTAGCTGGGAAAACAGGCACGTGACACCACACCCAGCTAATTTTTGTGTTTTTAGTAGAGACAGGGTTTCACCATATGAGCTAGGCTGGTCTCAAACTCCTGACCTCGTGGTCCACCTCAGCCTTCCAAAGTACAGGGATTACAGGCGTGAGCTACTGTGCGTGACGTAAGCACATGTCTTTAATATCTACCATAAGTTAAAGGGATTCTGGTACAGGTTTCTCTGGGCAGGATCCAATCGCTTAGGTACCAATTTATACTGAGTGTGAAAGAAATAGAAAAATAAAACTTTAACCAAGTTAAGTGGTTTGAGATCTCACAAGATACCAGAGGCAGGAAAAAATGAAAGCAGGATTTTGATAGAAGCAGGGGACAGAATGATAGGTGAAATCTTTGGTATAGTGGGACATGCAACTGGAGACATCCACTGATTTAGCAGTTGTTCATGAGATGAGGAGAAATCCACATTGGAAATGAAGATTTATTGGCCATCAGCCTATGTATGTGTCTGCAGCCATGAAAATGGGATCTGACTGCTCAAAGTGTTTACATACACTGGAGAAGGGGCCACAGACAGAATCTCAGAGACAACCATGAAAAAAATTCTCTGATAACAGTTGTAACTGAAACTGTATATTAAAAAAGCTATAGAATGGCTGGACACGGTGGCTCATGCCTGTAATCCCAGCACTTTAGGAGACTGAAGCGTGAAAATCCCTTGAGCCCAGAAGTTCAAGATGAGCCTGGGCAATGTGGTGAAACTCTGTCTGTACAAAAAAATACAAAAATTAGCCAGGTGTGGTGGTGTGCACCTGTAGTCCCAGCTACTCAGGAGGCTGAGGTAGGAGGATTGCTTAAGCCCGGGAGGTAGAGGTTGCAGTGAGTCGTAATTGCACCACTGCACACCAGCCTGGGCGACAGAGCAAGGCCCTGTATCAAAAAAAACAAAAACAAAACAAAACAAAAAAAACAACTATTGAATGAGTTGCAAAAATACTGGTAAACTTCTTGAAGGCAATGTGATTTGAATGTAGAAATCTAATGCACTCTTCCTAGTTCAAAACAGAAATGCCCAAATATTGATGACCATAAGAAAAAATCTTAAATAGCACTGGAAAAAAGGGAGGAATCCATATTTCCTATCTTTTCAGGATTTTCTACCAGAGACTGGGTGAGAAAAAAGAAAGTCTCCAATAGCTAGTTCACAGTGTTTCTAAGAATTTGTTTTGAGGTTCTAAAAGGAACCTATGAGCATGAACATCCACTAACACTAAGGGTTCAGAGAAAGCTGTGGTACTGATGGGAGATCCTCTCCTGAAACCCTTTACTGCTAAAAATTGTGACATTTGAAATAAACATGTTCAAGAAGCAAAAGGCAAAGTGTCATAGGAAAAAAATCCTGAAATCCAGGGCTTTTTTTTTGAACATTTCCTCTCATCTGGGATGAAGATCCAAATAAGCCTGGATAAAGCACCTGGTGAGGAAGTGGGATTGAGGAGAAAGCATGATGTGGAAATCTGGCCCTGGTATAATAGGTTCACCAATTACAGGGAAGGACATAAGATGTATTCTTGCTGGGACTACCTCAGCTGCAGATTTTTTCCTCAGGAAGTTGTATTTTCTTTTTTTTGAGAAGGGAGTCTTGGTTTGTAGCCCAGGCTGGAGTGCAGTGGTACGATCTTGGCTCACTGCAACCTCTGTCTCCCAGGTCCCAGTTCAAGCAATTCTCCTGCCTCAGCCTTCCGAGTAGCTGGGATTACAGGCGTGCGCCACCATACCCAGCTAATTTTTGTATTTTTAGTAGAGACAGGGTTTCACCATGTTGGCCAAGCTGGTTTTGAATACCTGACCTTGTGATCCCCCAGCCTCAGACTACCAAAGTGTTGGGATTACAGGTGTGAGCCGCGGCACTCAGCCAGGAAGTTGTATTTTCTTCAGGAGGTTCAGATCATTAAACTACTAAATAAATTTTAAAAATCAACACCACAGATATTGCAAGAAAATCCTAATTGCCTCTAGCTCAAGAGTGAGAGAATCCCAAAATAAACCATTAAAATACGTTTGAAGAAAATACTTGAGAAAAAGAATGTAGTAAATGCAAAAATAGAAACAATTTAAAGTGAGAAATTTAGAACTTATATACATAAATCACCACATTTAAAAGTTGGAGCTAGGTACAGTGGCTCACGCCTATAATTCAAAGCACTTTGGGAAGCTGACATGGGAGAACCGCTTGAGGCCAATACAAGGCCAGTATGGGCAACACAGCAAAACACCATCTCTACCAAAAAAAAAAAAAAAAAAAAAAAAAAAAAGCCACGTATTGTGTGTGTGTGGCTATAGTCCCAGCTACCTGGGAGGCTGAGGTTGGAAGACAGCTGAAGCCTGGGAGTTTGTGGTTGCAGTGAGCCATGATCTCACCACTGCACTTTAGCAGCCTGGGCATTACAGCAATACCCTGTCTCTTAAAAAAAAAAAAAAGTAAATTTTTAAGATTAAAGAATTAGGCAAAAGTTAAATATTTTTAAATTAAAAAAAAAATACCAAATTAGGAAAACCTATAAAAAAAATACAATATTTAGAGGGGTGTGTTTGTGGGTGAAAATAGTTCTATTTTTTTTTTTTTTGAGATGGAGTGTTGCCCTGTTGCCCAGGCTGGAGGGCAGTGGCACGATGTTGGATCACTGCAATCTCCGCCTCCTGGGTTCAAGCGATTCTCCTGCCTCAGCCTCCCAAGTAGCTGGGACTACAGGTGTGTGCTACCACACCCAGCTAACTTTTGTATTTTCAGTAGAGACAGGGTGTCACCATGTTGGCCAGGCTGGTCTTGAACTCCTGACTTCAAATGATCCACCCGCCTCAGCCTCCCAAAGTGCTGGGATTACAGGGGTGAGCCACTGTACCCAGCCTGAAATTTTTAAAATCATAATGAAATATATAGGTTAAAAGGAAACACAGCCTACGACTGATCTTAAAAAAAAGAAAAAGAAAATGCCAACAGTGCAATACTGTAGCACACACTTATTCTACTCCAATATTTATTCTGTCTTCCCAGTTTCTGGCCCAAGTTCTGCTGAAATAAGTATTAATATGTTTATATGACAAAGTTCTGGACAGTGAGATGAAAGGACTGCATGCAGCTGCTGCTAAGTGACCATAAAGGCACAAGGTATATACCATTTCTCCCAAGTTTCCACCTTCCTATAGACTGGTAAGTAAATGTGATGGTTAGAGCAAATACAGCTATTTGGGATAATGAGGTAGAAGCCAACTACTGAGAATGGCAGAGCAGTGAAGGAGAAAGAGTTTGGTGCTTCTGCCCTTTAGAGCTATAGGACCAGCCCTGAACTTCAACAAGAGAGACAAATAAACTTGTCTTGTTTAAGCAAAGGTTATCTGGGCTTTCTATCACAGGTAGTCAAGTGTAATACAAACAGATTAATATGTTCATGCCAGATCTGGCCATCCTGTGGCAGCTATGAAGCTGTGCTGCTCAAATCCTCTTTCAGGGAATCCACTGAGAGAGGCTGAGTTGGCAGCCTCTAGCTGCTCCACTTTCGTGCTGATGCCACAATATGCCAACACTGCCTCCAGCCAAAGACTCAGCATAGTGAGGCTATTAAAATCTGGACTATTACATCTGATATGGTTTTCCTCTAGTGGGAAAGCTTTTGTCAGCAGCTCCCCTTTGGCCTGGCTGAGACTTTCTCACAGCTTCAGGGTAGTCTGAGTGGGCAGAAAAAAAGGATTAGTGAACTTGAAGACAGATCAATAGAAATGATGCAATTAGAAGAAGAGACAGAAATAAGCATGAAGAAAAATGAATACAGGCTGGACACAGTGGCTCATGCCTGTAATCCCAGTGCTTTGGGTGGCCAAGGTGAGAGGATCACTTGAGACTAGGAGTTCAAGACCAGCCTCAGCAAGATGGTAAGACCCTATTTCTACCAAAAGAATTTCAAAAATAAGCCAGTTTGGTGGCACATGCCTATAGTCCTAGCCACTCAGGAGACACAGGTGGGAGGATTGCTTTAGTCCAAGAGTTCAAGGATATAGTAAGCTATAATTGTGTCACTGCACTTCAGCCTGGGTGACAGAGTGAGACCTTATCTCAAAAAAAGAAAAAAGAATATAGACTCATAGCCTCAGAAATGTGACAGCAATAAGTGCATCAACATATGCATAATTTTTTTTTTTTTTTTTGAGATGAAGTCTCGCTCTGTCACTCAGGCTCAAGTGCAGTGGTGTGATTTCAGCTTGCTGCAATCCTTGCCTCCCGGGTTCAAGCTATTCTCCTGCCTCAGCCTCCTCAGTAGCTGGGACTACAGGCGTGTGCCACCATGCCTGGCTAATTTTCATATTTTTAGTAGAGACGCTTTCACCATGTTGGCCAGCCTGGTCTTCAACTCCTGACCCCAGGTGATCCACCCACCTTGGCCTCCAAAAGTGCTGAGATTACAGGCTTGAGCCACCACACCTGGACAACATATGCATAAATTAATTATAAGTTAGAGAGGAGAAAGAAAAGGATAGAAAAATATTCAAAGAAATAATGGCTGAAAACTTTCTGCATTTGATGAAGAACACTAATGTACATATTCAAGCTCAATGAATTCCAAGTAGGGTAATGTGACAAGGTACACACCTAGACACATCATAGTCAAAATGTTGAAAATAAAGAGAAAAATCTTGAAAACAGCAAGGGAAAACAATTTAATACCTTCATCCACCACAATAAAACTAATAGCTGACTTCTCATCAAACACAATGGAGGACAAATAGCAATGGAACAACATATTCAAAGTTCTGAAAAAAAAAAAAAAAA
>NW_022437008.1:4258324-4273160 GCF_009761245.1 Sapajus apella
ATAGCAATGGAACAACATATTCAAAGTTCTGAAAAAAAAAAAAAAAAGATCAGAGTGGAAGCAGAGAAAGAAGGCCCAACAGAAGCCTCCAGTGATCATCCTCCCCACAGGAACACCAAACTGAACAACTATCCACACAAAAAAGCATCTTTATCATAACCAAAAATCAAGTCAGCAATCACAGTATCTGGTTTTAACTTAATCTCACTGAAAGAGGCACTGAAAAAGGTGGGAAAGAGTCTTGAATTGCTAATGCCATCTCTCCCCCTCAGCAGTGGCCAAATGGTGCTGAGAGAGAATCTGTGCACTTGGATGAGGGAGAGTGATTGTTAAGACTTTGCATTGCAAATCAGTGGTGCCCTGTCACAGTGGAAGGCAACACCATGCAGAACTCAGTTGGTGCCCACAGCAGAAGTATTTAGACCAGCCCCAGCTGGTCTAGGGGAATTGGCCATCATAGCAGTGGGAACCTGAAATCCGGCAAGCCTCACCTCCATGAGCTAGAGGGCTCTAGGATCCTAAATGAACTTGAAAGGCAGTCTAGGCCACAAGAATTGCAATTCCCGGGGAAGTCCTGGTGCTGTGCTGGGCTTGGAGCCAGTGGACTAGGTGGGCACGGGACCCAGTGAAACACCAGCCAGGGTATCCAAGGCAGTGCTTGTGCCACCCTTTCCCTAGCCTGAGGCAGTGCAGCTCGCAGGTCCAGGAGAGACCCCTTCCTTCCAATTGAGAAGAGGAGAGGGAAGACTAAAGAGGACTTTGTCTTGCACCTTGGATACCAGCTCAGCCACAGTATGACAGGGCACCAGGCAGAGGCCTCCATTCCATGCCCTAGTTCCTGGATGAAATTAGATACACCCTGGACTAGAAGGAAACACGCTGCCTTGAGAGGAAGAACTTAGTCTCAGCAACATTCATCACCTACTGACTAAAGAGACCTTGAGCCCTGAACAGTCAGCAGTGGCAGCCAGGTAGTACTCTCCATGGACCTTGGGTGAGACTCAGGACGTGCTGGCTTCAGGTGTGACCCAGCACATTTCCTCTTTGGTTGCTACAGGGAGAGACTCCTGCTTGAGAAAAGGAGAGGGAAAAGTACAGGGAACTTTGTCTTGCAGCTTAGGTACCAACTTGGCCACAGTATGGTAGAGCACCAACTGGGGTCTCGGGGTCCCAAATTCCAGGCCTTGCCTCTTGGATGGCATTTCTGGACCTGCCCTGGGCTGAAGGGGAGCTTGCTGCCCTGAAGGGAGAATCCCAGGCCTGGCAACATTCACCACAAGCTGACTGAAGAGCCCCTGGGCCTGGAGTGAACACTGGCAGTAGCCAGGCCATACCTGCCATGGGCCTGGGGCAGTGGTAGCCATGGGGAGAAATTCCTCTGCTGTGGAAAGGGGAGGAAAGAGTGGGAAGGACTTTGCCATGTGGCTTGGGTGCCAGCCCAGTTGGTACCAAGAATAGGGCACCAAGTAGATTCCTAAGGTTTCTGACTTCAGGCCCTGGCTCCTGGACGGCATCTCTGGATATGCCTGTGGCTGGCAGAAACTTGCTACTCTAAAGGGAAGGATACAAGACTGGCTGGCTTTGCCACCTGCTGATTTTAGAGCCACAGGGGCTTCAATGAACTTTGAGACAAGTGATAACCCCCAGTGGTTACTATGGGCCTTGGGTAAGACTCTGCTGTGCTGGTTTCGTCTGACCCAGTGCAGTCCCAGTGGTGGTGGCCACAGGGGTGCTTATGTCACCCCTCCCCCAGCTCTAGGCAGCTCAGCACAGAAAGACTCTGTTTGAGAGAATGTAAGAGAACAAGAGTCTCTACCTGTAATCCAGAGAATTCTTCCAGAGAATTCTTCTGGATCTTGTCTAGGACCATTAAGATAGCACCTCTATGAGTCTGTAAGAGTCAGTGTTACTGGGCTTGGCATGCCCCCTGATACACATACGGCTGCAGTGACCAAAAACATAGATCTCAACACTCAAGTCCCTTCAAATACCTGGAAATCCTTGCCAAAAAGGGCAGGTATAAACAAGCTCAGACTGCAAAAGGCTGCAATAAATACATCTACAAGCATTGAGACCAACTAGGAAAACATGACTGCACTAACTGAACTCAATAACGTACCAGGGACAAATCCTGGAGATACAGAAATCTGTGCCCTTTCAGAAACAGGATTCAAAATAGCTGTTTTCAGGAAACTCAATGAAATTAAAGATAACACAGAAATAATTCAGAATCCTACTGATAAATTTAACAAAGAGACTGAAATAATTAAAAAGAATAAAGCTGAAATTCTGGAGTTGAAAAATGCAATGGACACACTGAAAAATGCATCAGTCTTCTTTTTTTTTTGAGACAATATCTCTGTCATCCAGGCTGGAGTGCAGTGATATGATCATGGCTCACTGCAGCCTTGATTTCTCAGGCTTAAGTGATCCTCCTACCTCTGCCTCCGAAAAAGCGGGGACCACAGGTGCATGCCACCATACCCAACTAAGTTTTTAATGTTTTTTGTAGAGATGGGAGTCTCACTATGTTGACCAAGCTGGTCTCAAAGTTCTGGGCTCAAGTGATCCTCCTGCCTTGGCCTCCCAAAATGCTAGGATTATAGGCGTGAGCCACTACCCCCAGCCACATCAGTCACTGAACAGCAGAACTGATCAAGCAGAGGAAAGAATTAGTGAGCTTGAAGATAGGCTATTTGAAAATACATAGTCAGAGGAGACAAAAGAAAAATGAATAAGAATGAATGAAGCATGCCTATAAGATCTAGAAAATAGCTTCAAATGGGCAAATCTAAGACTTATTGGCAGAAAAAGGAGTTAGAAAGAGAGATGGGTAGAAAGTGTATTCAATGGGATAACAACAGAGAACTTCCCAAACCTACAGAAAGATATCAATATTCAAGTACAAAAAGGTTATAGAACACCAAGTAGATTCAAATAAGACTACTATTTCAAGACACATAATAATCAAACTCTTAAAGGTCAATGATAAAGAAAGGATCCATTTAAACACAGCAAGAGAAAAGAAACAACATACCAATGGAAGCTCCAATATGGAAAGAGTGGCATGACATATTTAAAGTGCTGAAGGAAAAAAACTCTTATGCTATGATAGCATATCTGGTGAAAATAACCTTCAAACATGAAGGAGAAATAAAGGCTTTTCGAGACAAACAACAGCTGAGAGATTTCATCAACACCAGACCTGTCCTACAAAAAATGCTAGCGAGTCCTTCAACCTGAAACAAAGACATTAATGAACAACAAGAAAACATGTGAAAGTACAAAACTCACTGGGAACAGTGAGTACGCAGAAAATGCAGAATGTTATAACGTAATTGTGGTGTGTAAATTACTTGTATCTTGAATAGAAATATGACAAGGTGATTCAATACAAATTAATAACTAAAACAACATTTCAAGACACAGTACAATAAAATATAAATAAATGCAGGCCGGGTGTGGTGGCTCATGCCTGTAATTCCACCACTTTGGAAGGATGAGGCAGGTGGATCATGAGGTCAGGAGATCAAGACCATCCTGGCCAACATGAAACCCCCATCTCTACTAAAAACACGAAAAAATTAGCTGGGTGTGGTGGTGCATGCCTGTAGTCCCAGCTACTTGGGAAGCTGAGCCAGGAGAATCACTTGAACCTGGGAGGCAGAGGTTGCAGTGAGCTGAATTCGCACCATTGCACTCCAGCCTGGGTAACAAGAGCGAAACTCCGTCTCAAAAATAAATAAATAAATAAAAATAAAAACAATAAAAAGCTAAAAAGCAGGGAGACAAGGTTAAATTGTGGTGTTTGTACTAGTTTTCTGTTGGCCTGTTTACTTGTTTATGCAATCAGTGTTAATTTGTCATCAGTTTAAAATAATAGGTTCTATTATTTGCAAGCCACATGGCAACCTAAAATCAAAAAACATACAACAGATACACAAAAAGTCAAATGCAAGAAATTAAAACATACCAGTGGAGACAACCACCTTCCCTAAAAGGAAGACAGGAAGGCAGGAAAGGAGGAAAAGAGGACCACAAAACAACGTGAAAACAAGTAACAAAATAGCAGGACTAAGTCCCTACTTATCAGTAATAACACTGAATGTAAATGGACTAACATTTGAATGTAAAGCTCTCCAATCAAAAGACAGAGTGGTTGAATGTATTTAAAAAACAACAATATAAGACCCAACAATCTGTTGCCTACAAGAAACACACTTCATCTATAAAGACACACATACGGTGGCTCACGCCTGTAATCCCAGCACTTTGGGAGGCCGAGGCGGGTGGATCACGAGGTCAAGAGAGATCGAGACCATCCTGGTCAACACGGTGAAACCCCGTCTCTACTAAAAATACAAAAAATTAGCTGGGCATGGTGGCGCGTGCCTGTAATCCCAGCTACTCAGGAGGCTGAGGCAGGAGAATTGCCTGAACCCAGGAGGCGGAGGTTGTGGTGAGCCGAGACACACATAGACTGAAAATAAATAGAGGGAAACCAAAAAATAGCTGGACTAGCTATACTTAAACAAAACAGACTTCAAGACAAAAAACTATAAAAATAGACAAGATCATTACATGACGATAAAGGGGGTTAATTCAGCAAGAGGATATAATTGTCAACTATATGCACCCAACATTGGAGCAGCAAGATATGTAAAGCAAATATTATAGTAAAAGAGAGAGATAGACCCAATAGAATAATTGCTGGAGACTTCAACATTCTACTTTCAGCACTGGACAGATTATTCAGATAGAAAATCATTAAAGAGGCTGGGTGTGGTGGCTCACGACTGGAATCCCAGCACTTTGGGAGGCTGAGGCGGGTGGATCAGAAAGTCAGGAGATCAGGACCATCCTGGCCAACATGATGAAACTCCATTTCTACTAAAAATACAAAAATTAACTGAGTGTGGTGGTGTATACCTGTAGTCCCAGCTATTCAGGAGGCTAAGTCAGGAGAATTGCTTGAACCTGGGAGGCAGAGGTTATAGTGAGCCAACATTAAGCCACTGCACTCCAGCCTAGGCAGTGGAGCAAGACTGAATCTCAAAAAAAAAAAAAAAACCACCCCCAGAAAATCAACAAAGAACTATCCGACTTAATCTCCACTAAAGACCAAATGGACATAATCGATATATACAGAACATTTCCTCCAGTGGCTGCAGAATACACATTCTCCTCCTTAGCACATGGATCATTCTTAAGGATAGACCATGTTAGGCCATAAACAAGTCTTAAAACATTCAAAAAATTAAAATTATATAAGACGTTCTCTAGCCATAATGGAATAAATCTAGAAATCAATAATGAGGAATTTTGGGAACTATACAAACACATGGAAACAATATGCTCCTGAATGATCACTGGGTCAATGAAGAAATTAAGAAGAAAATTAAAAAACTTCTTGAAATAAATGATAATGGAAACACAACACACCAAAGCCCATGGGATACAGCAAAAGCAGTACTAAGAGGAAAGTTTATAACTTCAAGTACCTACATCAAACAAGAATAAAAACTTCAAATAAACAATTTAATGATGTGTCCTAAAAGAACTAGAAAAGCAAGAGCAAAACAACCTCAAAAGTATTAGAATAAAAGAAATAATAAAGGTCAGGGCAGAAATATGAAATTGAAATAAAAATAATATAAAAGATTAACAAAATTTTAAAAATCAGTTTTTTTGAAAAAATCAGCAAAGTTTCAGCCAGACTAAGAAAAAAAGCGACAACCCAAGTAAGTAAAATCAGAGATGAAAAAAGAGACATTATAACCAATAGTGCAGTAATTCAATGGATCATTAGAAGCTACTATGAGCAACCACATGCCCATAAATTAGAAAACCTAGAAGAAATGGATAAATTCCTAGAAAATACCCAACTGAGGGAATGTGTTCTTTTTCCGGGTTCATGAGGGAGCATAGCTTTAAAGGCAAGAATTTCCCAGTGCCATGCCCACCTCCCATTTCTCTCCAACCAGGAGATTTAACAGTTTATGTTTAATTTTGCAGGTGTGGAAAGAAACTAAAAGTCAATCACTACAGCAGAAGTTCTAAGGAACTCTTCATTGGCCGAGGGTCTTGAAGAAGGTGGGGTTTCCTCCCAGGATAAAAGCCTGTGTCCATACACCTGGCCGCATTTCCCCTCTGGAATCCCCTTCCACACTCTTTGTGGAAGTCCTTCTCTTCTTCTCCTTTCCTTCTCTTTTCTCTACCTAAATAAAATCACCTTTCTGCAACACTTCTTGGGTCCAATATTTACCTTTACGAGCATACCGTGCACCTGCAGTGGTCCCATCGCTTATTCTTTAGAACACTGAAGGCCAAATACCAACAGCATTCTCTTGAGGGGGCGGGCTGTGCCTCACCAGCACCCAAGAAAAAACCCAGTTACACTACCAAAATTGAACCATGAAGAAATCCAAAACCTGAACAGCCCAATAACAAGTAATGAGATTGAAGCTGTAATAAAAAGTCTCCAAGCAAAGAAAAGCTCAGACAATGGCTTCGCTGCTGAATTTTACTAAACAGTTAAAGAAGAACTGATACCAATCCTAATCAAACTATTCCAAATTATAATAGAGGAAGAGGGAATACTTCCAAACTCATTCTATGAGGGCAATATTACCCTGACATGAAAACCAGACCAAGACACTTAAAAAAAAAAAAACTACAGGCCAATATCCCTGCTGAACACTGATGCAAAAATCCTCAACAAGATACTAGCAAACCGAATTCAGCAACACATTAAAAAGATCATTCACCATGACTAAGTGGGATTTATCTCAGTAATGCAAAGTCGGTTCAACATGTACAAATCAGTCAATGTGATATATCAACAAAATGAAGGACAAAAACCATATGATCATTTCAACTGGTGCTGAAAAGTACTTGATAAAATTCAACATCCCTTCCATGTTAAAAAAAAAAGACCCAGAAACTGAGTACAGAAGGAACACACGTCAATACAATAAAAGCCATATATGACAGACTAACACTATTATACTGAATGGGGAAAAACAAAAAGCATTTCCTCTAATATCTGTAATATGACAAGGGTGCCCACTTTCACCACTGTTATTCAACATAGTAGTAGAAATCCTAGCAAGAGCAATCAGAGAAAGAACTAAAGGGCATCCAATTTAAAAAGGAAGAAATCGGGCCGGGCGCAGTGGCTCATGCCTGTAATCCGAGCACTTTGGGAGGCCATTGCTGGCAGATCACAAGGTCAGGAGTTTGAGACCAGCCTGGCCAATATAGTGAAACCCCCTCTCTACTAAAAACACAAAAATTATTCGGGCATGGTGTTGGGCGCCTCTAGTCCCAGCTACTCGGGAGGCTGAGACAGGAGAGTTGCTTGAACCTGGGAGACAGAGGTTGCAGTGAGCTGCGATTGCACCACTGCACTCCAGCCTGGGAACAGAGTGAGACCCTGTCTGAAGCAAAGAAACAAAACAAAAAAAGAAAAAGGAAGAAGTCAAATTATCCTGGTTTGCAGATTATATGATCTTCTATCTGAAAAAACCTGAAGATTCCAGTAAACTATCGGAACTGATAAACAAATTCAGTAAAGTTGTGGGATACAAAATCAACATAGAAAAATCAATAGCATTTCTTTTTTTTTTTTTGAGACGGAGTTTTGCTCTTGTTACCCAGGCTGGAGTGCAATGGTGCGATCTCGGCTCACCGCAACTTCCGCCTCCTGGGTTCAGGCAATTCTCCTGCCGCAGCCTCCTGAGTAGCTGGGATTACAGGCACGCACCACCATGCCCAGCTAATTTTTTGTATTTTTAGTAGAGACGGGGTTTCACCATGTTGACCAGGATGGTCTCGATCTCTTGACCTCGTGATCCACCCGCCTCGGCCTCCCAAAGTGCTGGGATTACAGGCTTGAGCCACCGCGCCCGGCCAATAGCATTTCTATATGCCAACAGCAAACAATCTGAAAAAAGAAATCAAGAAACTAATCCCATTTACAGTAGTTAAAAATAAAACCCCTAAGAGTTTACCAAACAATTAAAAAATCTTTACAATGAAAATTATAAAACATTGATGAAAAAAATTGAAAAGGACACAGAAAAAAATGGAAAGATAGTCCAGGTTCAGGGGTTGAAAGAATCAATATTGCTAAAATGTTCATACAACCTAAAGCAATCTACAGATTCAATGCAGTTATTGTCAGATCACCAATGATATTCTTCACAGAAACAGAAGAAAAATGCTAACATTTATATGGAACCACAAAAGACCCAGAATAGCCAAAGCCTTCCTGAGCAAACAGAAAAAAAACTGAAGGAACGTGACTTCAAATTATACTACAAAACTACAGTAACCAAAACAGCATGGTACTGACACATAAGCCAGGAAGGGTGGCTTGTGCCTCTAATCCCAGCACTTTGGGAGGCTGAGGTGGGAGAAGTGCTTGAGCCCAGGAGTTTGAGACATGGACGACATAGTGAGATCTTGTTACCACAAAAAATTTAAAAATTAGCCAGGCATGGTGGCATGTACCTGTGGTCCCCACTACTTGGGAGGCTGAGGCAAGAGGATTACCTAAGCCCAGGAGGTCAAGGCTGCAGCGAGCCATGTTCACACCACTGCACTCCAGACTGGGCAACAGAGCAAGATCCTGTCACAAAGAATAACAACCAGCAGACATAGACCAATAGAACAGAAGAGAACCCAGAAACAAATCCATATGTCTCCATTGAACTCATTTCCAACAATGGTGCCGAGAAATACATTCAGGAAAGAACAGTGTCTTCAATAAATGGTGTTGGGAAAACTGGATATCCATATGCAGAAGAATGAAACTAAGACCCCTGTTCTGTTCCCATACACAAAAATTAAATCAAAATGGATTAAAGACTTAAATCTAAGACCTCAAACCATGAAACTACTAAAAGAAAACACTGAAGAAACTCCCTAGGACAATGGACTGGGCAAAGATTCCTTGATTAATAAATACCTCATAAGCACAGGTAGCCAAAGCAAAAATGGACAAATGAGATCATATCAAGTTAAAAACCTTCTGCACAGGAAGGGAAACAACAAAGTGAAGAGATAATCCACAAAAATGGGAGAAAATATATGTAAATTATCCATCTGACAAGGAATTAATAACCAGAATATATAAGGAGTTCAATCAACTCTATATGGAAAAAAAACTAACAATCTCATTTTAAAAGGGGCAAAAGATCTGAAGATACTTCTCAAAAGAATACATACAAATGGCAGACACGTGTATGAAAAGGTGTTCAAAATCACTGATCATCAGATAAATGCAAATCAAAACTACAATGAGTTATCTCATCCCAGTTAAAATGGCTTTTTCTTTTTTTCTTTTTCTTTTTGCTCTGAACACACTCAACTATGACTTGGGGAAATGGCTTTTTCTTTTTCTTTCTTTTTTTTAAGTGATGGAGTTTCGTTCTTGTTGCCTAGACTGGAGTGCAGTGGAGCGATCTCAGCTCACTGCAACTTCCGCCTCCTTGGTTCAAGTGATTCTCTTTCCTGAACTTCCTGAGTAGCTGGGATTACAGACGTGCACCACCACACCTGGCTAATTTTTGTATTTTTAGTAGAGACGGGGTTTCACCATGTTGTCCAGGCTGGTCTTGAACTCCTAACCTCAGATGATGCACCCACCTTGGCTTCCCAAAGTGCTGGGATGACAGGTGTGAGCCACTGCACCCAGACTTAAAATGGCTTTTATCCAAAAGACAGGCAATAACAAATGCTGGCCAGGATGTGCAGAAAAAGGAACTCTCATACATTGTTGTTGGGAATGTAAATTAAGTACAGCTAGATGGTGAACAGTTTGGGAGGTTCGTCAAAAAACTCAAAATAGAACTATCATATAATCCAGAAATCCTATCGCTAAATATATAATCAAAAAGAAGGGAAATCAGTGTATTAAATAGATATCTGCACTCCCTTGTTTATTGCTCCCTCGTTTATTCACAATAGCCAAGATTTGGAATCAAGCAAAGTGCCAATCAAGAAATGAATGGATAAAGAAAATGTGGTACATACACACCTTGGAGTACTATTCAGCCATAAAAAAGAATGAGATCCTGTCATTTGCAACAACATGGACAGAAGTGGAGATCATTATGTTAAATGAAATAAGCCAGGCACAGAAAGACAAACCTCACATGTTCTCATTTATGAGAGCTAAAAATTAAAATAACTGAATGCCTGGAAATAGAGCATAGAATGATGGTTACCAGCAGCTAGGAAGGATAGTGGCTTGGGGGAAATGGGGATGATTAATACATACAAATATAGTTAGAATGAATAAGATCTAACATTTGATAGTACAACTGAGGCAGGGAAAGAAAATTTTAAAAATTAACATAAACAAAAATTGTTTGTGTCAGAACTGAAGACAGCCTACAAGCCCTGGCTCTGCAGAAGCTTTGGTAACGTTATCTCAGAAGCCAGAGCTCAAGGGAATGTGCTCTAAAAACTTTCCCAATACTCCCTCATCATCTGGAGGAAAGCATAAATTTTCTCCCACATCCCTACCCTCATAATACGAGTAAGTCTAAAAATTTATAGATATGTTTCCTGTGTATTGCAAACTTGTTTTGTATCTAAATGACACAGTGAAGGTTATGAGAAATATCCAAACAGGACAGTACTGGAAACATCAAAGAAGTCAAGGAAATAAATCTACACAGAGCCCTGCAGGACTGGTCTGAACTGGCCTAAGCTCAAGATAAGGCCACCTGGCCTGCACACCAAGAGTCATGTGTAAGCCTGTCACTGTAGTAATTAACTGCTTTTGTTCTCACTTCTGTAAGCTTGCTTCTTTTCGTGCCCTTAAATGCAGAAAACACACTTGCTCTCTTTGTCCAATGCTCAGACTTTTCTGGATGCAAATCCACTGAACAAGTGTACACCTTAAATAAATCCTCCTGTAACCTCATCGGTCTCTCTGATTCCCTGATTTCCTGCAACATTTTCTGGGGGCTTGTCCAGGATTGGAGATGGCAGATTTAGTGTCTCCTTTTCCTGTGGGATGGGGAGACCCGAGACCCCAGGTACCGATGGGAAAACTTCAATTCGGAGGGAAGATTGGCTGTCCCATGTCCCAGTGCCCTTCCCTGACAACGCACCGGAACCTACAGAGCAGCTGCAGATAATTGCAGAGACAGCGCTTTTTCTTCAGAACCATGGTAAGGTCTTCAGGGCCCAAGGCAGGACCCGTCCTATGAGGATGGAAAGGAAGCTTGATCACCTCCTAGGGTGTAATTATTAATCTGACCCAGAAGGGCTGGGGGTGGCGAGAGTGACTTGCCAATTCAGATGAAAACTACATCCCAACTAAAGAGCAGGAACTGGGAGTCAGGAGGTGTGTGAAAGTGTGTGAAAGAAACGGTTCCAGGAGGAACCAATGCGGAGGGTGACATGGGGAGGCACAGATCCCTTAGGGTGGACTGTATGATCTCAAGCAAGTATGAAGCTGACCAGGGCTAAAGTGATTCCACATACGGCCAATAGGAGCTGCCCTACAACTGCAGCTGTTGCAGTGGGAATAAGGTACTCTCCTGGCTGACAACTGTAACTCGTGTAGCAGGAAGCGGTCTGGTCAGTCTGGAATGAGAGGCTGAGTGATTGTGCGTCGCAAAGGGAGGAAATAGGAGGGAAAGCATCAAAACCAACCCCATTGGAGTGCATGTTAAAAAAACTTTAAGAAAGGTTTTGGAGGGGCTTATAGAGTTGAAATGTCACCCTAGCTTAATCGGCTAGGCAGAGGCAGAAAACTGTGAGGACTGAGACAGCCTGGGTTCCATCCCCTTAGGCCCCCAGGAGCCCATGGTCACAGTAGAAATTGAGGGCCAACAAATGAACTTTATGGTACACACCAGCACTGAACACTCAGTGGTGACTTGGCCCGTTGGGCCTTTGTCCAAAAACTATGTAACTATTATTAGGGCAACCAGAGTTTCAGAGAAAAAGCCTTTTTGCCAGAGCAGGAATGTGTTGTTAGAGGACAGAAAGTCCAGCATGAATTTTTATACCTCCCAAACTGCCCAGTCCCCTTGCTAAAAAGAGACTTACTCCAAAAATTGCAGGCACAAATCAACTTTAGGCTGCAAGGAAACATGACCTTAGATCTGGGTCAACCCAAGGCTATGGTATTAACCCTCACCTTCCCAAAGGCCAAGGAATGGGGACTGTACACAAACGGATCACCACGTAAGCCAGGGATTGAAATGTTTGGACTACCCACCAAAATTCCCAGAGTGTGGGCCAAAGATAACCCACCTAGGTTAGCTGTAAACCAGGCACCAGTGTTAGTGGAAATAAGTCCTGGAGCCTCTCCAGTGCAGATTTGCCAGTACCCATTATTTATTGAGGCTACATGGAGTGTCCAAAAGCACACAGATCAGCTCCTCAAGCATGGCATTATAGTAAAATGTAAGTCACCTTAGAACGCTCCTCTTCTGCCAGTACAAAAGCCATCTGGTGAATACAGGCTGGTGCAGGATTTGCAAGCTGCAAACCAGGTTACAGTGACCATCCATCCACCTGTTGGTGCCCAACTCACATACTTTGATAGGGCTCATCCCAGCAAGTGCTGCCTGGTTTACCTGTCTGGACTTAAAGGATGCATTCTTTTGTCTCCCACTGGTGCCCCTAAGTCAGCCTATTTTTGCATTTCATTGGGAAGAAACACAGTATACTTTGACAAGGCTCCCACAGGGATTCAAAAAGTCACCTACAATTTTTGAAGAGGCACTAGCCTCATATCTCAGAGCTTTTACCCTGCCAAATGACAATTGTATCCTGCTCCAGTACATAGATGATCTCCTACTTGAAGCCCCTACTTGGCAGGACTGCCTACATGACACTGAGGATCTCCTCCATCTCTTATGGAAAGCAGGATATAAGGTCTCAAGGAAGGCACAAATCTGTTCACAAGGGGTTAAATATCAAGGTTTCCTAGTAAGCCAAGGGAAACACAAACTTGGCAATGAGCAAAAGCAGGCTGTATGTGCAGTTCCCACTCTAACCACCCGGTGTCAAATAAAGGAATTCCTAGGAGCAGCATGTTTCTGCCACATTTGGATTCCAAATTTCTCACTCGTCTCAAAACTTCTGTATGAAGCCACAAAGGAAGGTAAAAAGCAGCCCCTCCTTTGGGGAACTGACCAGGAGATGGGCTTCAAGAAAATAAGGCCTTGATTCGGGCCCCAGCATTAGGACGCCATATCAGACTAAGCCTTTCTTCCTATATGTCCATGAACAGAAAGGAATGGCAAGAGAAGTCCTGACCCAAATGTTAGGATTATGGCATCGACCAGTGGCATACCTATCAAAGCAACTGGACCCTGTGGCACTAGGTTGGCCTCCCTGTTTCAAAGCAGTAGCAGCTACAGCTCTGCTAGCATAAGAAGCCAACTAACTGACCCTAAGACAGAAACTAATCATTTGGGTGCTGCACATAGTTATTACTCTTATGGACCAGAGAGGGCATCATTGGTTGTCAAACCCAGGAATGACGAGGTATCAAGGACTCTTACATGAGAATCCTTACATAATTTTCGAAACTGTCAATACCCTAAACCCAGCCACTCTGATATCCATAGGAGAGCTGAGAGATCCCCTACCACAACATAACTGCATGGACGTTATAGATAAAGTATTTTCTAGATGAAGGGATTTAACAGACCAGCTCTTTGGAAATCCAGATGAAGAATACTTTACAGATAGAAGTAGTTTTATTACAGAAGGGATCTGGCAAGCTAGGTACACAGTAGCAACACAGAACTCAGTGGTGGAGGCCCAACCTCTACCAGCCAGAACATCAGAAAACAGAATTGATTGCTCTAACAAGAGCTTTACACTACTGGCCAAAAAAAAAAAGGTAGTCAACATTTATACTAATGCAAAGTATGCCTTTGCCAAGTTGCATACCCACAGGGAGATATATATAAATCTCTGAGATTTATTCTGCCCCTGCTAAATATAAGGATGCTGTCTTTTGCTTTGCTATTGCTAGTTCCTGTGTCTATAAGGGAGGAAGGGCAACCCATAAAAGGATGTCCACATTGCATGCATGCTACTTGAATAAGGACTATAGTAGTTAAGACTTTACTGTATTAGACATACAATGAATGTACAAGGACCCACCTAAAGACTTGTTTTATTTACAACCAGGTAACTCACTCAGATATATATATATCTCCCTATGGATATGCAGCATGGCAAAGGCATACTTTGCATTAGTATAAATGTGTGTGTGTGTGTGTGTGTGTGTGTGTGTGTGTGTGTGTGCGTGCGTAAAGGACTTTTATACATATAATAAAAGACATAAGGGCTTTTAAATATATACATATATATATATATATATATACACAAACACACACACACATCTATATATAAAGGACTTTTAACTGCAGAAGGGAAAGAAAATTTAAGAAGGAAATTCTACAACTTTTAAATGCTGTGTAGGCTCTGGAAAAGGTGGTTGTCATTCATTCAAGCAGCAAGGACCTTTGAAGCAAAAGGAAACAGAAAGGCAGACAAAGAGGCAAAACAGGCAGCAATAAGAGCACTGCCTCCCAAAGACAAGGCTCTGGCTATGCCTCGCCTCCTGGAGGTTCCCCTCCAGGAGCCCCCTAGCTACACTCCAAATGAGAAGGTTTAGTTTGCCCAGGAAAGTGGAAATTACATTGAAGGAGGATGGTGGAAGTTTTCCAATGAGAGGCTAGCCATACCTAAAGTGGTAGTCCCCAGATTTGTAAAGCAGTTCCATCAAGGAACACACAAGGTACATTGCTTAGATGGCATTTCTTTTTTTTTTTTTTTTTTTTTTTTT
>NW_022437008.1:4273260-4293834 GCF_009761245.1 Sapajus apella
CACTCTTGTTACCCAGGCTGGAGTGCAATGGCGCGATCTCGGCTCACAGCAACCTCCGCCTCCTGGGTTCAGGCAATTCTCCTGCCTCAGCCTCCTGAGTAGCTGGGATTACAGGCACGCGCCACCATGCCCAGCTAATTTTTTGTAGTTTTAGTAGAGACGGGGTTTCACCATGTTGACCAGGATGGTCTCGATCTCTTGACCTCGTGATCCACCTGCCTCGGCCTCCCAAAGTGCTGGGATTACAGGCTTGAGCCACCTCGCCCGGCGCTTAGATGGCATTTCTATGTCCCAACAGCCATCACTTGAGCTGTTCATAAACAGTGTCTAACTTGTGCTCAAAACAAAACATGACAGTCCCCCAGAATTCAGGGTCAGAGCAGCACCTTCCGAAAACCTACTCATAGACTTTACCGAGTTGCCCCGGGCTGAGGGCTGTCGGTATATGTTAGTGTTGGTCTGCACATTTTCAGGATAGGTAGAGGCTTTCTCCACCCGGAGAGAGAAGGCACAAGAGGTAACCGCTAAGAGACATTATCCCCAGATTTGAACTACCTCTAACTCTAGGGTCAGACAACGGATTGGCATTTGTGGCTGAAATAGTTCAGGACTCGACTGTTAAAGATAAAATGAAAATTACATACAGCTTATCAGCCAGGAAAAGTGGAGCACATGAACCAGACATTCAAACAGCTACTAAAAAAATTTTGCCAAGAAACACACCTGCAGTGGGATCAAGTCTTGCCCATGTTCCTCCTCCCACTCAGGTATACCCCCACAAAACAGACTAGGTATTTGCCCTATGAGACTCTGTTTGGCAGGCCACCCCCAATTATAAGTCAGATTAAGGGTGATCTCCATAAGTTAGGGGATATAACTTTAAGAAGACAAATGCAGGCTTTAGGCATGGCAATGCAAAAAGTACACAGCTAGGTGCAGGAAAAAATACCTATAAGCCTAACACAACCAGCACATTCTTTTAAACATGGGGACTCTGTTTAGGTCAAGAAATGGAACTCAACTTCTCTAGGACCCATATAGAATGGGCCCCATACTGTAATCTTGTCCACCCCACTGCTGTTGGAAGTTGCAGGTATTGTACCTTGGATCTATCAAAGTCGGCTAAAACCAGCAGTCCAGGACCAGTAGACCAGCCAACAGGATCCAGACCATCTGACCTGACACCACTCCAGAGGCTGGCCAGTCTACGCATGGCAAAAGCCTGAGGAAATCTGCAAGCCCTGTTCTAGTCACACAACTGGAAGCTGACTAGTCCATGCACGGCCGAAGTTTGAGGAGTCATCCAAATAAATGTGATTAGAAATCTTTAGTTTAATTGCTATCTTAGTGCTGTTAACTGTTTTATTGCTATGCTGTCATTTTTGTTAGTCTCTCTGCGCAAGGAGAGATTTATTCAGCCCCTGCTAAATATAGGGATGCTGTCCTTTGCTTTGCTGTTGCTAGTTCCTGTATCTACACAGGAGGAAGGGCAAACCATAAAAGGATGTCCACACTGCATGCATACTACTTGAATAAGGACTACAGCAGTTAAGACATTACTGTATTAGACATACAATGAATGTACAAGGACCCACCTAAAGACTTGTTGTATTTACAACCAGGTAACTTACTCAGTTTGTGACCCAGTAATAGCTAACCTTATGCCTGTTATGAGCCTAAGTATCCACCTAGGTTTGACGTTCAGATCAAGGAAGAGAACAGATGGAACCTTCTAAACTAAAGTAAATCCCCTCCTTCCTGAAAATAAGCTATAAATTTATACTTTAATTTCTGTCAAGTGACATTCACAAGTACAGCTCCCCCCGCAATCACTAACTCTGCAGGTTTCTCCGCTGCCTGTCACAGAACTAGGTGTTTGTCCCCTGCATGTTAGGGAACAACATGCTAGAACTGTCCAACATGGTCCAGTAACCAGTGACAACCAAGGCAGGTCATGGTTATAAAAACAGTTTCCCCTTTTCTACTGAAACCAAACTGTAAAGTAAGCAGCTGCCACCCTGCAACTCTTTCAATTCTCAAGCCAGACCTATATATATGGATGACAGGTAACTAACTGTATGACAATATACATAGACGTTCAGAGAGTCATTTTGCAAATTGCAAAACAAATAAACAAACAAACAAAAAAAACAAACCTCAACTCCCTCCCATTCAGCAACAATCCCAGGCATTCAAGTCATTCTATAAGAATATCAACCAAGAAATGCCCGAACCCCCTCCTGCAGCCAGTAACCTGTTAGCTCAATTGGCCAAAAATATAGCCAGCAATCTAGGAGTCTCCTCCTGTTGTTACGTCTGTGAATAAACCAATATAGGAAATCAATGGCATAGGAAGCAAAAGAGTTAATGCCTCAAGAAAACTTTACCCTAACTCTCGCCTGCCCCCTCTCGGAGCCAAGGCTCAAATGCTCAAGCATTTGGCTCTTAAAATCTTCTATCACAGGGATATACTGCATTGCCCGCTGGGAAAAAACCTTCACCAACCCAGTTAAGGAATTAGTTTGCTTAGAAAGCAATATTATAATAAAACAAACAAACAAACAAAAAACCTCTGTGGCAAGCCAAGAACAAGCAAGGTAACAGTACCACCAATTTGGCACACTACAACCCATCTTCTTGCTTCCCTTCTCTGAACTACTCCCGGCACCAACTAGAAGCAACTAATAGCTGGCAAACGCCCTCTGGCCTCTATTGAATCTGTGAGCAATACTGAAACTGTGGGCAATGAGCTTATCGGCGGGTACCTGCCAACTGGACGGGCCTGCATACTAAGGTCGATAAGACCATCTTTCTTCCTACTCCCACTGCAGGAAGGAAAGACTCTTAGGTCCACCATTTATAATAAAATCAAAGAAAAAAAACAGACATAAACATCAAAAGAGACATAAAAATAAGAGACTGGGAAGACACTAACTGGCCCCCTGAGAAAATAATTCAATATATAGGCCAGCCATCTGGGCACAGAATGGATCATGAGGATACCAAACCCCAATTTACATGCTTGACCGCATCATAAGGTTACAAGCAGTACTTAAAATCATTACTAATAAAACAGCAAATGCTTTAGATCTGTTAGCCCAGCAATCCAGAAAGATAAGGAATGCAATTTACCAGAATGGGCTGGCTTTAAACTATCTCCTTACTCAGGAAGGAGAAGTATGTGAAAAGTTAAACCTAACTAACTGTTGCTTAAAAATCAATAAGAATAAAAAAGCTATCATGGAAATGACTGCAAAAATTGTTCATGTCCCAGTTCAGTCTTAGAAACTGGGATGGTCTCCAGATTCCCTTTTCAAAGGTTGGTTTTCATCCTTTGGTGGTTGTAAAACTAATAGAGGCGGTCCTGGCTATACTACAGAGTTTCTTAATACTCCCTTGCCTCTTACCTCTTATTATTAAAAGCATTCAGTCCACTATAGCGGTTTCAGTAGACAAAACAACTGCAACCCGACTGATGGCTCCAATGAAGTATCAGTCTTTGCCTACAACAAAAGACCCACCCTGTCATAAAGAACTAAATAGAAGTGATGCTTTCTATTGAGTTTCACTCAAACGAAGCATCAAAGTGGGGAATGAGGCAGAGAAATAAAATAATAAAAAAATAAAGTCACAGGCTGGGTGTAGTGGCTCATGCCTGTAATCTCAGCACCTTGGGAGGCTGAGGTGGGTGGATCACAAGGTCAGGAGTTCGAGACCAGCGTGGCCAACATGGCAAAATCCCGTTTCTACTAAAAATACAAAAATTAGCTGGGTGTGGTGGTGGGTGCCTGTAATCCCAGCTGCTCAGGAGGCTGAGGCAGGAGAATTGCTTGAACCCTGGGAGGTGGAGGTTGCAGTGAGCTGACATCACGCCACTGCACTCCAGCCTGGGCGACAGAGCAAGACTCCATCTCAAAATAAATAAATAAATAAAAATAAAGCCACATAAAAGTAAGTTCTTTGTGTCAGACTGAAGACAGCCTACAAGCCCCGGCTCTGCAGAAGCTTTGGTAACATTATCTCAGAAACCAGAGCTCAAGGAAATGTGCTCTAAAAACGTTCCCAATACTCCCTCACCACCTGGAGGAAAGCATAAATTTTCTCCCACATCCCTACCCTGATAATACAAGTAAGCCTAAAAGTTTATAGATATCTGTTTCCTGTGTATTGTAAACCTGTTTTGTATCTAAATGACACAGGGAAAGCCATGAGAAATATCCAAACAGGACAGTACTGTAAACATCAAAGAAAAAGTCAAGGAAATAAATCTATACAGAGCCCTGCAGGACTGCTCTGAACTGGCCTAAGCTCAAGATAAGGCCACTTGGCCCACATACCAAGAGTCATGTGTAAGCCTGATACTGTAGTAATTAACTGCTTTTGTTCTCGCTTCTGTAAGCATGCTCTTTTTGTGCCCTTAAGTGTATAAAACGCACTTGATCTCTGTCCAATCCTCAAACTTTTCTAGATTCAAATACACTGAGCCAGTGTTCATCTGAAATAAATCCTCCTGTAACCTCATCGGTCTCTCCAGTTCCCTAATTTCCCACAACACAACAGGGACAATTATAGTCAACAACAATTTATTGTGCATTTAAAAATAACCAAAAGAGTAAATTGGATTGTTTGTAACACAAAGGATAAATGCTTGAAGTGACAGATATCCTATTTACCCTGATGTGATTATTATTCACTATACGCCTGTATCAAAATACCTCATGTACCTCATAACCTCATAAATGTATATCTCCTAAATGTATACACCTACTATATAGCTACAAAAACTAAAAATTAAAAAAAACAATCAACAAAGAATCCTATATTTAGGAAACTTATCTTTCAGAAACAAAGGTGATTACATTAGGTGAAAGGAGCCAGACAGAAAAGGTCACATATTTTTATATATATATATATATATATGTATATTTATATATATAAATAATATATATATATGTGTGTGTGTATATATATATATATATACACACGCACCTACACACATATGAAATATTCAGAATAGATAATATATCCAGAATAGGTAAATCCATAGAAACAGAATGCAGATTGAGGGTTGCCAGGACTAGGAGGAAGAGAGGAAGCAGATGCTTATTGGGTATGGGGTTTTATTTTAGGGTGATAAAAACGTTATGGAACCAGATAGAGGTGGTGGCTGCACAAGTTGTCAATGTACTAAAGGCCACTGAATTGTAGAATGATTAATTTTTAATATGTGTGTGAATTTCAGATAAAAAAATAAGGTGAAATAAACAAAAACCAAGAAGTCAATGCTAGCAGACTGGCCACATAAGAAACACTAAAGGAAGTTATTCAGATTGAAAGGAATTAACGAAAAACAATGAAAATCCACATGAAAAAATGAAGAGCTCCAATAAAGCACTAAGCAGAATGCAGAGCACACAGTAGGCTCCATAAGTATATATCAGCTGAATTAATTTCTTTTTCTTAGGTACTCTGCCCAACATTTCTGGAGAAGCGAGTCTTTTACTTGTAGATGAAAACTTAATATGGTAACAAAGGAACAAACATGTGATAATTTTCCTCTGTGGGCTAATTTTCTTTATCAATGCACTTTATCACCAAGAATATCTTGAGACTTTCCATGGCCTTATTTTATACTACCTTGGACTCTACTCAGCACTCATAGGCTCCAAACATGTTTAACAGCATACTAGTTTTGAAATACATTTTCATGTATATTTCCTTACACCTCATACCTTTTCTCTGACTTCATTGAAAAAGGAAAGACAGAGGAGAAGATGAAAGGGAAAAATCCTCTCCTTCCTCTTACAGGCCTGGACTAGAGAAAAACGGCCATGAAGGTAGGGAGGTAAGCAGTTTATGTGCCTAGAACTCCCCACACTCCAAGGCATGAGTGTGAAATGGGAGAGAGGCAGTGAGTTAAGTGGAAGAGTGCCATGTTAAACTGGGAGAATAACTTCTAAGTAGCGTTCAGTTCCCATGTAGCACAGACCTTGAGTAGGATGAAATGGAGTCATTCCAGAAGGCAAGATGAGGCTGGGTGTGGCTCACGTCTATAATCCCAATATTTTGGGAGCCTGAGGCAGGAGGATTGCTTGGGCCTAGGAGTTAGAGATCAGCATGGGCAACATAGTGGGACCTTGTCTCTACAAATTTTTATTATTTTTAATTATTCAGGCATGGGGGCATGTGCCTGTACTCCCAGTTGCTTGGGTGGCGAAAGGCGGGAGGATTGCTTGAACCCAGCGGGCAGAGGTTGCAGTGAGCTGAGATTGTGCCACTGCACTCCAGCCTGGATGACAGAACAAGACCTTTTTCCAAAAAAAAAAAAAAAAAAAAAAAGGCAAGATTATCCTACATACTGTGGGATATAGGGGACCCAGGAACCATCTGGGAAGCATGACAAATTCAGAGAGATCTACAGAGATAGCAAGAACCAAAGGGGGCCAGTTCATAAAGAGGGGTCCTTGGACCATCACTGAACTGTGAAATACACCATAAATTCATCAGCCACTGAATGCCCAGAAAAAGGAGCTAGCTAAATCGGATTCAGTTGACCACATCCAGCACATACCCAAGCTATGAATATCTTCCCTGGTATCTTAAACACCACCTTACTAGAGAAGAGGGATACAGAGGAGAATCTGAATGACTAAATAATTACCAGGAGAACAATATGCTGATTGAACTAAGTTTTGAATCAGACTGCATTAAAATTAGCCTTTTCATTTTATCAATCAGTACTCACAGGAGTTAGCAGAGCGAATTTAGAAACATTCTGGACCTCTTGGAGCTTAGATTCTACTTTGGGGACACGGAAATTTTTAAGCAAGTGAATAAGTGAGATAAAATGTGATATTGATGAGTTAAGAAAATGCAATAAATGTAAGGCTTATAGAATGAGTCCAAAACTTGACTCTGAATTTCATAATCAAAGACAACCTTGAGGAGAATGACATTTCAGCAACCTGAATGATGAGAAAGAAACAGTCATATAAATATTTAGGATAGGAGCATTTAAAACCATCAGAGATCCCGACGCAGGATAAACTTGGTCTGTTCAAAGAGGGGAAAGGTTAATAAGGCTGCAACACAGTGAATGACGGAGAGTGTAGCACAAGATCATGGTAAAGACATGGGCAGAGGCATACCAAGAAGGGCTTTGTAAGGGACATTATTCCACATGTAAAGGGAAGCCACTAGATGGCATTAAGCAGAGAAGTCATAATAATACCTTAGGTTTAAATGATCACTTTGGTTGTTCTATGGAGAATGGGCTATAGAGAGTCAGGAGTGGATACCAGGAGATTAGCAGGCATTTATCAAAGTAGTCTCAGGTAAGAAATGAAGTGACGTGGATTATAAGATCCATGGAAATGTTGATTAGAGAATAGATCTGAGAAATGATTAACCTATTTTCAACCGAAATCTGATGGTTAACAACAATAACAAAAAATCTTATTTGCATTTCATTAATCATACATGCAGCTGAGGCTACAGAGGACGGGGTTGAGAACACAGGCTTCACAGTCATACTGCTTGGACTGAACTCTACAACCTTAAGCAAGTTTCTTAATCTTTCTGGGCTTGTTTCTCCACTCATGAAACAAATGGTAATAATAATATTCAGCAATGAGATTAACTGAACTATAACTAGATGCAACAATTTAACATGGATAAATCTCACCAACATAATATTAAACAAAAGAAGCCAGACATAGAATATACAGATTAAATACACGGATAAAGTTAAAAGACAAGACAAAGTTAAAGTTAAAAGACAAGCAGAAACAATTTATAGTGATAAAAGTTGAACACTCCTACGGCAGGGTGATAACTAGGAAGGTATAGAAAAGTTATCCTAGAGTGCTAGGGTAATTCTGTATTTCTTCATCGAGTACGTGTGCTGTTACACAGGTGTGTTCATTTTGAAAATAAACTGAGTGTGCCTGAAGAAGAAACTAGAGATATACAGAAGCTGGTAGATAAAAATACATAGTAGGCTGAGCACGGTGGCTCATGCCTGTAATCTCAGCTTTGGGAGGCTGAGGCAGGCAGATCACCTGAGGTCAGGAGTTGGAGACCAGCCTGGCCAACACGGTGAAGCCCCATCTCTACTAAAAATACAAAGTTAGCTGAGCATGGTGGTGAGCACCCGTAATCCCAGGTACTCAGGAGGCTGAGGCAGAAGAATTGCTTGAACCTGGGAAGCAGAGGTTGCAGTGAGCCAAGATTGAGCCACTGCACTCCAGCCTGGGAAACAAAGTGAGACTCAAAAAAAAACAAACAAACAAAAAAAACAAAACAACAAAACACAGTCAAAGAAACATACATCTCAGAAGAGTAAAACTTTGAGCTGAGGGTAAAAAGTCAAATTTATGTTTAATATCTGTGAGTGTAGGATAAATCAGAAAGAAAGCCACAAGTATTCATAGAATATCAAATGTACTAAGTGGTGTTCTAGGTGCTGGAGATACAGCAATAAACGAAGTAAAACACACTCTGCTCACATTCTAGTCATTAAAATTTTAAGAATTTACCAGAAATGATTACTTTACAGTGCAGCTCAATCAGCAGCAAATGCCCACTGAAAAAGATTATTACATAGTCATCTGAAAGACACACATCCCACCTCTTTCTTAAGATAGTCTAGTTTTCTCTTTTTAAATTTATGGGCTGGGTATGGTGGCTCACCCCTATAATCCCAGCACTTAGGGAGGCCAAGGCAGGTGGATCACTTCAGATCAAGAGTTTAAGATCAGCCTGGCCAACATGGTGAAATCCCATCTGTACTAAAAATACTAATCAATCAATCAATAGGCCAGGTGTGGTGGTGGGTGCTTGTAATCTCAGCTACAAGGCAGGCTGAGGTAGGAGAATCACTTGAACCCAGGAGGCTGGAGGTTGCATGAGCCGAAATCATGCCACTGTACTCCAGCTTGGGCAACAGAGTTAGACTCCATCTCAAAAAATAAAGGAATAAGTAAATAAATACATTTATGTATCACATGCAGAGAGAAATGTGGTAAAATGGACTAATCGTAAGCATACAATCTGATAGATTTGTATACATTTATAGACATGGGTACCTACCAGTAAGTCAAAATATAGAACACTTTCAGCCCTCCAGATTTCTTCACGCCATTTCACAGTAAATACTCTCTCAGAGGTAACCAGTATTCTGACTTCTTTCAAAATAGATTAGTTTTGCCCGTTTTCAACTTTATATAAATAGAATCCTATGAAATATAATTTTTTGTTTCTGGCTTCTTTCATTCTGTGTTAGTGTAATCTATCCATGTTGGTTGTTGTGTGTAGCAGTTATGTGTTCTTTTTTATTGTTAAGTAGTATTCTACCATGTGAAATACTATAATTTATTCCTTTTTCTTTTTTTTTTTTTTTTTTTGAGACTGAGTTTCGCTCTTGTTACCCAGGCTGGAGTGCAATGGCGCGATCTCGGCTCACCGCAACCTCCGCTTCCCGGGTTCAGGCAATTCTCCTGCCCCAGCCTCCTGAGTCGCTGGGATTACAGGCACGCGCCACCATGCCCAGCTAATTTTTTGTATTTTTAGTAGAGACGGGGTTTCACCATGTTGACCAGGATGGTCTCGATCTCTTGACCTCGTGATCCACCCGCCTCGGCCTCCCACAGTGCTGGGATTACAGGCTTGAGCCACCGCGCCCTGCCCTCCTTTTTCTTTTAATGTTCATTTGCATTCTTTCTAAGGGCTGGGCTATTGTGATAGTTACACTTTGTTTTATCTTTGATGGAAAGAGAACATCAAAAAAGCTACGTTTATCAACTATAAGAAGTAACACTAAAATGTTTTCATTGACCTAGGTATCAATGAAAAGCTTATTTCTGTTAGAAAATGTTAATTTTTTTATTGTTACATACAATGAAAATTTTTTAACAAATTTTTGCTATGGTGAAGCCCAGCTTTAATCTCTCTGAATGCATTTCATAAAATAACCACATTTTAACTCTTCCCTAATTTTAATCATTCAACTCTGTTTCCCCCCAAAATATGTTTCATGTATATAGGCCTTTATAATTTACTGTATGAATTACTGCAATCCCCTTAAATTACAACAGAGAATAAGGCAAGAAACAAATATAGTATTTAATATTTACCTGGGACTCAGTCATTTCCTCTTCTTTCTGGGAAGGGATGGAGCTTGCAGAGGTAGAGCTGGGGAAGAGAATAGAAGTCATTAAAATAAGCCTGTCTTGTAGTTTCAGAAACATGCATGCACAGGGTGGATTAAAGGTCACCCTGTAATGGAATGATAATTACATCTATCAGAAATGCCAAGAATATTCACACCACAAAGGTGCTAATAGGTGTAAGGATGACTGAAATAATCATGCAGAGCTTAGGTGTAGGGTGATTTGAAATGGGTGCAAATGTGGGATCTCTGTATCAAAGAATACATGTAGCATCATGAAAGCATATATCCAGGAAAATTATGAAATTGACAAAACATCTTAAGTATTTTAATGTATTGAAACATTTAAGACAGTAATAATTAGCAATTAAGAAAGAATTAAGTAGCCATTTATAAGAAATTAAAATGTGATATAATTATATCTTGAGGAACAAATAAAAAGTATGTATGTGTGAGTAATGTGTGTCGGAGGTAAGGATGGTAAGAGAATTAAATCTGTACTTTTCCCTAGCCAGAGCAATCAGACAAGAGAAAGAAAGAAATGACATCCAGGTAGGCATGGTGGCTCACGCCTGTAATCTCAGCAGTTTAGGAGGCCGAGGCAGGCAGATCATGAGGTCAGGAGTTTGAGACCAGCCTGGCCAATATGGTAAAATTACAATCTCTACTAAAATTACAAAGATTAGCTACTCGGGAGGCTGATGCAGAAGAATCGCTTGAACCCAGGAGGTGGAGGTTGCAGTGAGCTGAGATTGTGCCACTACACTCCAGCCTAGGCAACAGAGCAAGACTCCATCTCAAAAAAAAAAAAAGGAGGGGGAGGCACATCCAAATCAGTAAAAAGGAAGTCACACTGTTGCTGTTGCTGCTGACATAATTGTATACCTAGAAAACCCTAAAGATTCATCCCCAAAGCTCCTAGAACTGGTAAACGAATTCAGCAATTTCAGGATACAAAATTAATGTACACAAGTCAGTAGCCCTGCTATACGCCAAGAACAAACAAGCTGAGAATCAAATCAATAACTCAACCCGTTTTATAATAGCTGCAAAAAAAATAAAATACTTAGGAATGCACTTAACCAAGAAGGTAAAAGACCTTTATATGGAAAACTACGAAACACTGCTGCAAGAAATTACAAATGACACAGACAAATGGAAACACATCCCATGCTCATGGATGGGGAGAATCAATATTGTGAAAATGACCATAGTGTCAAAAGCAATCTACAAATTCAATGCAGTTCTCATCAAAATATCACAATCATTCTACAGACAGAACTAGAAAAAACAATGCTAACATTCATATGGAACCAAAAAAGATCCTATATAGCCAAAGCAAGACTAGGCAAAAAGAACAAATCTGAAGGCATTCTATTACCCGACTTCAAACTATACTATAAGACTATAGTCACCAAAACAGCATGGTATTGGTATGAAAACAGCCATATAGACCAATGGGAACAGAATAGAAAACCCAGAAATAAAGCTAAATATTTACAGTCAACTTATCTTTGACAAAACAAACAAAAACATAAAGTGGGGAAAGGACACCCTATTTAACAAATGGTGCTGGGATAACTGGCAAGCCATATGCAGAAGAATGAAACTGGATCCTCATCTCTCAACTTATACAAAAATCAACTCAAGATAAATCAAAGACTTAGATTTAATACCTGAAACCATAAAAATTCTAGAAGATAACATTGGAAAAACCCTTGGAGACGATGGCTTAGGTAAAGACTTCACAACCAAGAACCCAAAAGCAAACACAACAAAAACAAAGATAAATAGATGGAATTTAATTAAACTAAAAAGCTTCTGCACAGCAAAATAATCAGCAAAGTCAACAACCCACAGAGTGGGAGAAAATCTTCACAATCTATACATCCAACAAAGGATTAATACTCAGAATCTACAAGGAATTCAAACAAATCAGCAAGAAAAAAACAACTGCCTCAAAAAGTGGGCTAGGGGGCCGGGCATGGTGGCTTACACCTGTAATCCCAGCACTTTGGGAGGCCGAGATGGGCAGATCACAAGGTCAAGAGATTGAGACCATCCTGGCCAACATGGTGAAACCTGTGTCTACTAAAAAAAATACAAAAATTAGCTAGGCATAGTGGTGCATGCCTGTAGTCCCAGCTACTTGGGACACTGAGGCAAGAGAATTGCTTGAACCCGGGAGGTAGAGGTTGCAGTGAGCTGAGATCGCGCCACTGCACTCCAGCCTGGTGCCTGGCGACAGAGCGAGACTCTGCCTCAAAAAAAAAAAAAAAGAAAAAGAAAAAAAGTGGGCTAGGGACACGAATAAACAATTCTCCAGAGAAGATATACAAATGGCCAAGAAACATATGAAAAAATAGTCAACATCACTAATTATCAGGGAAATGCAAATCATAACCACAATGTGATACCACTTTACTCCTGCAATAATGGCCATAATTAAAAAAATCAAAAAACAATAAATGCTGGCATGGATGTGGTGAAAAGGGAACACTTTTATACTGTTGGTAGGAATGTAAACTAGTATAACCACCATGGAAAACAGTGTGGAGATTCCTTAAAGAACTAAAAGTAGATCTACCATTTGATCGAGCAATCCCACTCCTCTGTATCTACTCAGAGGAAAAGTGATTATGAGAAAAAGATATTTTCACATGCATGTTTACAGTAGCGCAATTCACGACTGAAAAATATATATATATAAAGGGACAAAATAACGGCATAAAAACAAGAGTGAATTTTACTGTATACAAATAGAATTCAACCAGGATGTAAATTCTGGGAGGTGTAATCTAAAATGGAATGTAGAATATGACACATTAACCTAACTGTACTATGCAAGAGGTTTATTGCAGATTCTTTGGCATTTTCTACTTAAGATAATCATGTTTGCAAACAGAAACAGTTATATTCCTTCCTTTTCAATCTTTATGTCTTTTATGTCCTTCTCTTCCCTTGCTGTACTGGCTAGGACTTTCAGAACAATAGTGCATATCATAATAGTAGTAAGAGAGGGCATCCTTGCATTGTTTTGTCTTAGAGATAAAGCATTCAGTATCTCACCATTAACTATAATGTGGCTCTAGGTTTTTTGAAGATGCCCTTTGGTAAAGGTGTTCACTTCTATTCTTAGTTTGCTGAGGAGCTGTTTTTCATCGTTAATGTGAATGAATGGTGACTTTTGCCAAGTGCTTTTCCGCATCTAATGAGATAATAGTCGTGTTTATTTTCTTATTACAGTCAACTATAGTAACTGATTTTCAAAAGATGAACTGGAAATTCATCTCATATTCTCAAGATGAACCCTATTGTGATATCCTTTTTCCATATTGCTTAATTCCCCCATATATTGTTGACAATTTTGTTTCTAACTCCGTAAGGAATACTAGTCTCCAGTTTTCTTGTAATATCTTTGGCTTTGGTATCTGGGCAAAGCTGGCCTAATAAAATGAGTTGAAAACGTTCCTCCTCTTGTATATTCTGGAAAAGTCTGTATAGAATAGTTAGAATTTCTTCCTTATATGTTTGGTATTTCACCTGGGAAATTATCAGGGTGTGGAGTTTCCATCTTGGAAGGTTTTTAATCACAAATTCAATTTCATTAATAGATACATAACTATTCAGGTTCTTTTTTTTTTTTTTTTTTTTTTTTTTTCTTTTATAGTTGTAGTCTTTTTCTTGTCCCAGCGTGGAGTGCAGTGGTGCGGTGTCGGCGCCCCGCAACCTCCGCCTCCTGGGTTCAGGCAATTCTCCTGCCTCAGCCTCCTGAGTAGCTGGGATTACAGGCACGCGCCACCAGGCTCAGCTGATTTTTTGTATTTTTAGTAGAGACGGGGTTTCACCATGTTGACCAGTATGGTATCGATCTCTTGACTTCGTGATCCACCCGCCTCGGCCTCCCAAAGTGCTGGGATTACAGGCGTGAGCCACCGCGCCCGGCCCAGGTTATTTCTTATTGCTTGAATTTTGGTAGTTTATGTCTTTCAAAAAATTTGCCCATTCATCCAAGTTGTCAAATTCACAGAATGGAGTTGTCTGCAGTATTCTTTTATTATCCTGCTCAAATCTGTGCAAGTGAGTGTGATAACCCATCTTTTATTCCTGATATTAGCAATTTGTTTCTATTTTTAAACTTTTATTGATCTTTTCAAATAATAAGATTTTAGTTCACTGCTTTTTCTCTATTATTTTTGGTTTCAAATTTTATTGAATTAGGCTGTAATCTTTAATATCCCCTTCCTTTTATTTGCTTTGAGTTTACTTTGCTTTTTTCCCCCCCTCTAGTTTGTTAAGGTAGGTGTAGTAATAATTTTTCTTTTCTAATTATTTATAACATTTAATGCAACAAACTTCCCTTTAAGCTGCTTCCCACATATTTTGATGTGCTGCATTTCCATTTTCTTTCAAATTATTTTTAAATTTCCTATAATGTTTCCTCTTTGAAAATTTAGAAATCTGTTTAATTTTGAAATATTTGGAGACTTTCCAGATACCTGTTATTTACTTCTAGTTTTATTCTGCTATGTTCTGAAAACAGACTTTGAATGACTTTTATGTCTTTAAAATTTTTGAGATTTCTATTTTGGCTCCAAATATGATCTATGTTGGTGAATGTCCATGTGCACTTGAGGAAGACATGTATTCTGATGTTGTTTAGAGTGTTCTATAAATGTCACTGACATGTGAACATTTAAAAAATTGACAATTGGCCGGGCGCGGTGGCTCAAGCCTGTAATCCCAGCACTTTGGGAGGCCGAGGCGGGTGGATCGCGAGGTCAAGAGATCGAGACCATCCTGGTCAACATGGTGAAACCCCGTCTCTACTAAAAATACAAAAAATTAGCTGGGCATGGTGGTGCGTGCCTGTAATCCCAGCTACTCAGGAGGCTGAGACAGGAGAATTGCCTGAGCCCAGGAGGCGGAGGTTGCGGTGAGCCGAGATCGCGCCATTGCACTCCAGCCTGGGTAACATGAGTGAAACTCCATCTCAAAAAAAAAAAAAAAAAAAATTGACAATTGGCCAGGCGTGGTGGCTCAAGCCTGTAATCCCAGCACTTTGGGAGGCCGAGGCAGATGGATCACAAGGTCAAGAGATTGAGACCATCCTGGCCAACATGGTGAAACCCTGTCTCTACTAAAAATACAAAAATTAGCTGGGTGTAGTGGCGTGAGCCTGTAGTCCCAGCTACTTAGGAGGCTGAGGCAGGAAAATTGCTTGAACGCGGGAAGCGGAGGTTGCAGTGAGCCGAGATTGGGCCACTGCACTCCAGCCTGGCGTCAAAATGAGACTCTGTCTCAAAAAAAAAATAATTGACAATTAATACTTGAATGTTGGTTGATAATGTTATTTTGGAGTCTTCTGTAACCCTTCTGATATTCTGCTTTCATGTTCTTTTTTTTTTTTGAGACGGAGTTTCGCTCTTGTTACCCAGGCTGGAGTGCAATGGCACGATCTCGGCTCACCGCAACCTCCGCCTCCTGGGCTCAGGCAATTCTCCTGCCTCAGCCTCCTGAGTAGCTGGGACTACAGGCACACGCCACCATGCCCAGCTGATTTTTTGTATTTTTAGTAGAGACGCGGTTTCACCATGTTGACCAGGATGGTCTCGATCTCTTGACCTTGTGATCCACCCACCCTGGCCTCCCAAAGTGCTGGGATTACAGGCTTGAGCCACCGCGCCCGGCCTTGCTTTCATGTTCTATTGATTCCTGAAAGAGGAGTTTTAAGTCCCCAACTATAATTGTGCATGAGTCTATTCTCCTTTCAGTTCTATTAGTTTTTGCCTCATATATCTTGAAGCTATTGTTAGCTGAGTACACATTGATTGTTTTCTTTTCTTGCTAACCCCTTTATCATTATGCTTTTTCATCCCCAATTAAATCCCTTGCTCTAAACTTAGTCTAATATTAAAGTTGCTTCCTCATTTTTATTTTGGGGGGTGGTTAGTATTTTGTGATTTTTTTTTTCTATCATTTGTGTTTAATATACTTATTTACCTTTATATTTAAAATTGGTGTCTTGGGCTGCTCCACCTTGTAGTCAAGTAGTTAAAATGGGTTTCATGTAAAACAGCATTTAGATGAATCTTGCTCTTTTATTCAATGTGATAAGCTCTATCTATAACTGGCACATTTAGAATAATCATATTAAAATTGATTACTGATATAGCTGGATTACAATATACCATCTTCCTAGCTGTTTTATAGGCTCCTTTGTTCTTTTTCACCCTCCCTCCCCCACTTTTCTCCTTTGGTTTTGTTTAATTGTATACTTTTTATTATTCCATTTTATCTTCCACTTGGTCGTTGTGTATTGACCTTTTAATGTATTGTTGGATTTTATTTTCTAGTATTTTGTTGGGATTTTTGCATCCGTACTCACCAGGAATATTTTCCTTCAGTTTTCTTCTATCTCTCTTGCTTTGGTATCAGGTTAATGCTGACCTCACAAAATGAGTCTGGAACTGGTCCCTCTTCTTCAATATTATAAAGGATTTTGAGAAGGATTTCCAGTAATTCATTTTTAAATGTTTGGTAGAATTCACCAGTGAAGCTGTATGGTCCATGGCTCTCTGTTCGGAGGTTTTTGATTCCTGATTCAATCTCCACACTAGTTATAGGTCTGTTCGGACTTTCTATAATATTTCTTTGTGATCTAATCTTGGTGGTTTGTACACTTCTAGGAATTTATTTCTTCTAGGTTATCCAGTTTGTTGACATGGAATTGTTTAGTTATTTCTTTAGATCCTTCTTACTTCTGTGGCATCAGTTTTATTGTCTCTTCTTTCAATTCTGATTTTTATTTATTTGAGTCTTCTCTATTTTTTTCATAGTCTAGCCAAGGGTTTGTCAATTTATCTTTTCAAAATACCAACTGTTAGTTTCTATCACTTTTCTATTTAATTTATTTATGCTCTCATTTCCTTTATTTCCTTCCTTCTGCTAACTTTGGGCTTAGTTTGTTCTTCCATTTCTAATTCCTTGAGATGTAAAGTTGGTTGTTTATTTGAGATCTTTCTTCTTTTATCATGTAAGAGTTTATCCATATGAATTTACCTCTCAGTACTGCTTTTGCTGCAACTTATAAGTTTTGGTATATTGTGTTTTTGTTTGCCTCAAGGTATTTTCTAATTTTTTTACTTCTCCTTTGGCCCAACGTTTATTCAAAATTCTGTTCATTTCACCATGTTGGCAAGGATGGTCTCAATCTTTGACCTTGGGATCTGCCCACCTTGGCCTCCCAAAGTGCTGGGATTACAGGTGTGAGCCATAGCGCCTGGCCTATCCTTCTATCTCTCACCTTACTTCCTCTAATATTATATAACCCAGTAGTCCTTCAACCCCGTTAGGAGCTTCCATTCCTTCATTCTACTAATTTTTTACTGTCCTTCACTCTCTTCCTATCCTCACTTTTCCACTTACCTAGCCTAAAATCCACAGTGAAAACATCAGTCAATTCTCTTGCCAACTTAGACTCGTTTTGCTTCTCTCTCACATTACTCCTCTTTGCTTCATGAAACCAACATTGTGGTTAAATCCAAATCTCCTCCTAACCTGTCTGTGGCTGCAACTATGTGGATGACTACTGCGGGAGAAAAATCACACAACTACACAGAATAGGCTCCCTTTAAATTCATAAATACTAACATTAAGTGGGTCTTTAATGGTGCCTGAAAATCATAATTTCTCTATTCTCAGTCCAATCTCTGTGATTTTTTTCCCTTGCTCTTTTCTTTTTTTTTTTTTTTTTTTTGGAGACGGAGTTTCACTCATGTTACCCAGGCTGGAGTGCAATGGCGCGATCTCGGCTCACCGCAACCTCCGCCTCCTGGGTTCAGGCAATTCTCCTGCCTCAGCCTCCTGAGTAGCTGGGATTACAGGCACGCACCACCATGCCCAGCTAATTTTTTGTATTTTTAGTAGAGACGGGGTTTCACCATGTTGGCCAGGATGGTCTCGATCTCTTGACCTCGTGATCCACCCGCCTCGGCCTCCCAAAGTGCTGGGATTACAGGCATGAGCCACCGCGCCCGGCCATCCCTTGCTCTTTTCAAACCTTAGCACCTTCTCCACAAATCTCACTCTCTTCTGAGTCTCCTGCTAGGTACTTCACTATAAAGCTAAGGCAATCACAAATTTTCACCAACACATCTGCCCATCTACTTGTATCCGTGCCTGGGTACTTCTCCCTTCTCTCCTGTTATTACTATAGTCTAGCTCCAAGCTCAGGCAAACCTTGCCACTAGATCTGATTTGCTCTGGCTACTTAAGGACATTTTTATATTATCTGCTTTCTCTCCTGTATCATAGTTTCTTTCTCTCTCTTTGGATCACTTCAATCAATATGTAAACAGACCTACTGTGTATCTCTTAACTCCAGCTACCATTCCATTTTCACTTCTTCTATTTAGAAAAAAAACGAAAACAAAGACATCTTCTAGAGTTGTCTAGACTTGATATCTCCAATATTTTCTTTTCCAGTTCCCTCTCTGGCCTAAAATTCCATGGAAACTGCTTTCAGGGTCCCTAATAAATGAATTTCATATTGCCAAATTCCATGTTTTTTTCTCAGTCCTCATTTTATGTGGCCTCTCAGTAGCACCTGACACAATTCTTGTTAAAACACATTCTTCTCTTGGTTTCCAGAATATCATGCTCTCCTAGTTCTCCTTCAACGTTTCAGGCTAGTCCCTGTCAGTCTTTTTTGCTATTTCCTCCTTACTTCCCCGAGTTTGTAACATTGGAGTGACTCAGAGATCAGTCCTTTGCCTCTACCTTGCTCTATCTATTCTACCCTCTAAGTGATCTCCTTTAGTCTCGTGTTAAATATCATTTATATGCTGGTAATTCCCAAACATATGTCTCCATCCTGGATCTTAGATCTCTCTTTTGAACTTCATACTTGTATATCCAACTGATGACTTGATACCTCCACTTGAATGTCGAATGGGCATTCTCACATTTCACATACTATATTCCAAACTGAAATCTATTTCCCTACATTCTAAGTCAGTTTTTTCCCACATTGTTTCCCTTCTCAATTAATGACTGAGTTACTCATAAAACAATATTGTGTCACCTTGTCTCATTCACACTCTACCTCAGTTTGTCAGCAAATCACGGCAGCCCTACCTTTAAGTTATATCTAGCACATGACTACTTTTCATTATTTTTAGTACTCTGGTCCAGATCACCTATATCTGTTCCCTAAAGTACTACAATACAGTCATGTGCTGCATAACTATGTTTCAGCCAACAACAGATCACATATACAACAGTGGTCCTAAAAGATTTCAATGGAGCTAAAAAAAATTCCTATCACCTAATGGCATCATAGCCATCATAACGTCATAATACAATGCATCACACACATAACCTAGGTTTATATAAGTACACTCTATGATGTTTGTGATGATGCTAGTGTAAACAACCCTACTGCACTCCTAATAGTATAAAAGTATAGCACATACAATTGTATAGGGTATACAGTATTTGGTAATATTATTGATTATTGATCATGTGTATACTACATAATACTTGAAAATAATGGCCAGGTGTGGCAGCTCATGCCTATAATCCCAGCACTTTGGGAGGCTGAGGCCGGCGGATCATGAGGTCGAGAGATTGAGACCATCCTGGCTATGGTGAAACCCTATCTCTACTAAACTACAAAACATTAGCTGGGTGTGGTGACATATGCCTGTAGTCCCAGCTACTGGGGAGGCTGAGGCAGGAGAATCGCTTGAATCCAGGAGGTGGAGGCTGCAGTGAGCTGAGGTTGTGCCACTGCACTCCAACCTGGCAACAGAGTAAGACTCCATCTCAAAAAAAAAAAGAAAGAAAGAAAATAATAAACAACTGTTACTGCCGTATGTATTTACTATACTTTTTATTGATATTTACACCTCTCTAAAGTTATTTTTTAAAGTTATTAAACTTATTTTAAAAAATTTACAGTATACTATTTATTGTTATTTATACCTCCCTACTTATTTTTAAAAAGTGAATTGTAAAACAGCCTCAAGCAGGTCCTTCAGGAGGTATTCCAGAAGACATTGTCATAGGAGATAACAATGCACGTTTATTGTTCCATGCATGTTCTGTGCATGTGGAGTGCCCCTGAAGACCTTCCAGTGGAACAAGACGTGACGGTGGAAGACAGTGATATTGATGGTTCTGACCCTGTGCAGGCCTAGGCTAATGTGTGTGTTTATGTCTTAGTTTTTAGCAAAAATGTTTCAAAAGTGAAAACATTTTTAATAGAAAAAAGCTTATAAAGGTATGAAGAAAATATTTTTGTACACTTGTACAACATGTTTGTGTTTTAAGCTAAGTATTATTATAAAAGACAAAAAAGGTTAAAAATTTTTAAAGTTTATAAAGTAAAATAGTTATAGTAA
>NW_022437008.1:4293934-4294428 GCF_009761245.1 Sapajus apella
GTTGACCAGGATGGTCTCGATCTCTTGACCTCGTGATCCACCTGCCTCGGCCTCCCAAAGTGCTGGGATTACGGGCTTGAGCCACCGCGCCTGGCCTAATCTCTTATACAGCATTTTCACTGTATCTTTTCTGTGTTTAGATATGTTTAGATACACTAAGTCTTACCCCTGTGTTACAACTGCCTATAGCAGTCAGTACAGTGACATGCTGTACAGATTTGTAGCCTCGGAACAATAAGTTGTACCATATAGCCTAGGTTTGCAGGAGGCTATACCATCTAGGTTGTGTAAGTACGCTCCACGACGTTTATACAAGAACAAAATGGCTTAACCATGCGTTCTGCAGAATGTATACCCATCAATAAGCAAAACAATTGTAGTTTCCTAACTGGTCTCTATGATTCTTCCCTTAGCCTTCCTGCTCCTTCCTCATTCTTCCTCCCACAGGCCATTCTCATCAGAGCTGCCAAAGCAATCTTTTTTTTTTTTTTTTT
>NW_022437008.1:4294528-4316842 GCF_009761245.1 Sapajus apella
GCCTCCTGAGTAGCTGGGATTACAGGCACGCACCACCATGCCCAGCTGATTTTTTGTATTTTTAGTAGAGACGGGGTTTCACCATGTTGACCAGGATGGTCTCGATCTCTTGACCTCGTGATCCACCCGCCTCGGCCTCCCAAAGTGCTGGGATTACAGGCGTGAGCCACCGCGCCCGGCCCAAAGCAATCTTCTTAAACTGTAAGCAGACAGTATGACTTCCATGCTCAAGAAACCCTCCAGCAGCTTCCCATCTCAGAGGAAGAGCCATAATCATTACTATGGGCCATAAAGCCCAATCTGATCTGCCCTCCTCCCCTCTACTTACCTTTCTTCTCTCCCACTATTCCCCTCCTCAATTACTCTATTTCAGTCACACCAGCCTCTTCATTATAATAGGCAAGTTGCCACCTCAGAGCCTTTACAACTACTCTTCCCTCTGCCTGGAATAACTTTCCTCACTTATGTATAAAAAGCTCCTTTACTTCCTTCATATCTTTATCACCACCTTTTCAGGATGCCTTCCCTGGCTAGCCCATCTAAAACTCATATTCCCATCACTAATTATAAATATCCTCTCACTTTACATTTTTTCTTAGTATTTTTCACCATTTAATATACTTCATATTTAATTTACTTACCTTGTTTATTATCTGGTCCACAAAAATGTAAGTACCATGATGGTAGGGGGTTAGTCTCTTGTTCACTGCTATATCCTGAGCACCTACAATTGTGCCTGTTACACAGACAACATTCAATAAGTGATGAGTCTATGAATGAATGAATCCTTAATATACGAAGAACTCTGGAAAAGAAATTTGAAAACAGAATATTACTTCAGAAAACAAATAATTCACAAACGATTTTTTAAAATGCTTGACTTCAATAAGTAAACAATTGTTTTATAGCAAATTAATTAATTCATAGCCATGAAGTTAACAAAGATGACTACTATTTACAATATTTATTGTTATCACGGGTGTATGAGGATACAGGCAGTCTTATACTATGCCAATAACACTGCAGATTATTGGAACTTCACAGAAGAATAATTGGATAAGTTCAGGAAACCTTTAATAAGAGCATATATTTTGACCTATCAGTTCTACTTTTAGGAGCCTGCTCCCACTCCAAAAAAATTTAGAAAGGCACATTAAAACGTGCCAAATAGTTGCTGATAAACACACTGTTTATAATTTCAAGAAGCTAGAGAGAACCAAATCACCCATCAGCAGGAGTAAACGTATGCCATGATACAGTTTAAAAGGAAGGCATAGACTGGGTGCGGTTGCTGATGCCTGTAATCCCAGCACTTTGGGAGGCCGAGGCAGGCGGGTCATGAGGTCAGGAGTTCCAGAGCAGCCTGGCCAATATGGGGAAACCCTGTCTCTACTAAAAACATAAAAATTAGCCGGGTGAGGTGGCAAGTGCCTGTAGCATCAGCTACTTGTGAGGCTGAGGCAGAAGAATGGCTTGAACCTGGGAGGCAGAGATTGCAGTGAGCCGAGATCGCACGACTGCACTCCAGCCCGGGCCACAGAGCAAGGCTCCATCTAAAAAAAAAAAAAAAGTGTAATTTGTGATTGTTTAAATGTAAATATATCAATCATTTATTGTTAAATGAGAAAGGTCGGTTACAGAGCTGTATGTAAAGTGTGACTGCAATTCTGAAGCCATTATGCACACATATGGAACATACGAATGTATACGTATGTATTCACAAAGGAGAGGGTGAAAAGATGGAAAGTAAATTTTAACTGGTTGCATGGCTGGTAGAACTATGATTTTTGTTCTTCGAGCTTTTCTATACTTTTCACCAACCCACTCCACTCCCCAAATGTGGTGGAGGGGACGAGGAGAATGAGTTTAGTACGTACACAAAACAATGTAGTTAATACACGAAAATAAAATAAAAAATCAATGAAGTGTTGGGGCTATCGATGTTTCATATAAAAATATATTTCCAGTGACCACAGCCAAAGACATGCAGCACTGGTACAAACGCCAAGTCTCACATCTACACCCACAAGCACACCCTACCTTGCATCCAGAGTTTTTCATTCATTCAAGATCCACTGTCACGCACGTCTGCATGCAGGTTCATACTGAAAGATAAAAGGGCGAAATCCGCTTACGGACACGATCCCGGGGCCACACTCAGCCAGACAAATATCTGGCAAATGACAGTCACTTCACGCCAGACACTTACAGTCCTTCACACACCACTCCCACGGGCTCAGGGAACAGCCACAGGCACAGGCATCGCCCTGCCTGGCGTCCTCTTCTAAAGAATTCGGGCACTGGGTCCGCGGGCCCCCACTCCCACCAAGCACAAAGAGTCCGGCGCTCAGAGTTAGCGGTTTCCCGAGGACTCACCACAGAGTCCGCGGACACAGGCCCCGACTCCACACCTAACGCTGCCCAAGTGGCACAGCCGGCGCGGACTGGGACGAGGCGCCACTGAGGACGGCGCTGGCGGTGCCTGAGAGCGCCACAAGCCTCGGTCCGTTAGACCAGGGGCGACGCTTCCCAGAGGCCCCCGCGGCCCCGGGCGGCACCCGTTTCCCCGTTTGCGCGTCCTGCAAAGTCGACCGCGGCGTTTCAGGACTCACACCTGTGCGCAGGGGGCTCAGCCTCGGGTTTTGCCGAAGCAGCCTCTCGCGAGCCCGGCTCTGAGATTGAGAGCGCAACTTGGAACTGAGAAGAATCGAATCGTTCCGCTGCTTCCTGCTCCGGACTACATTTCCCAAAGGCCTTCGCGGCCCTACCTTTTTTTTTTTTTTTTTCCCCCTCCCTGCAAAAAGGCACTTCCTTCTTACTGTCGGCTGGAGCTGCAGGCTTGCGGGATCCGTGAAGGAATCCCGGCTCAGTCTGTTTAGTTCCGTGTGTTCGGGTCTCTACTGGAGACTGGAATACAGCGGGGTGAAGGTGGTGAGAGTAAAAGGGCCCGTGAAGGCTAGGTCAGCTGGAGCCGTAAGGTCCTCGCAGCGGCTACAACAGGGAGGAGTGACTGTGTGTGTGAAACTTCGGCCACGGAATTTGGAGTTTGGAGTTTCTGGGGCGAGAAACACTGAGGTCCAGTGACATCTGAGGTCGTGCGAATGTGCAAACTTTTGTGTGACCACGTCGCGTTTCATGTTCTCGTGACTGATTCTGACCTTGCATTTTTGTCAGAGACGGTGTGCGTGTATATTCGTTCTTTCTGGACTTCTCGATTGTGACTATGACAGTGTTATTGGAGTAAATGACCTGGGATCGTGAGTGAAAAATAGTGTGGCCAGACCGCCTGGATTCTAAACAGACTTGGTCTTACTAGCTGTGTCATCTTACACTAGCTACTTAACTGCTCTATGCCTTTAGTCTTTTTTTTTTTTTTGGCAGAGCCTCCCTTTGTTGCCCAGACTGGAGTGCAGCGGCGCGATCCTTGCTCACTGTAGCCTCGAACTCCCGGGCTCAATCGATTCTCTGCCTCAAGCCTTCCGAGTAACTGGGACTACAAACACGGAACACCCGGCCTGGCTGATTTTTTTTTTAATTGTTAGTAAAGATGACGTCTCGCTATGTTGCCCAAGCTGGTCTCGACCTCCTGAGCAAGTTATCCTCCCGCCTGGGCCTCACAAAGTGCTGGGGTTACAGGCATGAGACACACGGGGCCGGTCTTAATACCTTTAATAAAAAGATAAGAAGCTGGACGCGGTGGCTCACGCCCGTGATCCCAGCACTTTGGGAGGCTGAGGTCGGTGGATCATCCGAGGTCAGGAGTTCTTTAGTTCTTTCTTTTTTTTTTTTTTTCTTGGAGACAGAGTCTTGCTCTGTCGCCCAGTCTGGTGTATACTGGCGCTATCTACGCTCACTACAACCTCCCCCTCCCGGGTTCAAGCAATTCTCCTGACTCAGCCTCCTGAATAGCTGGGATTACAGGCGCGTGCGCCTGGCTAATTTTTTTGTATTTTTAGTAGAGACGTAGTTTCACTATATTGGCCAGGTTGGTCCCCAACTCCTGACCTCAAGTGATCCTCCCGCCTTGGTCTCCCAAAGTGCTAGGATTACAGGCGTGAACCACCGCGCCCAGCACGAGGGTAGCGAGCTGGGAGACTGGCAGGAACGTAGTGCGCTTGCGCAGCATACCTCCTGGCCCCCACCAATTTTTTCGGGTATCCAGCACAATTCTAGGAATTCGCCTCCCACCCACTTTGTGTAGACGCGCCAGTAGTGCGTTCCCACGCACAAACCTTTTTCCTGAGGCCAACCCGCTGTTCTCAACTCCCCGCCCTGGTTGCTAAGGGAGGCGCGCGGAGCGCCCGTGCCTGCGCACTTCCATACCAGTCCGTGTAGTGTGACGCTGGGCCCCGTCCCTGTAGCCAAGCCAGGCTCGGAGCTGCAGGGAATCCGGACTTTTGGGCTCCAGGCTGGAAGGCCGGGGAGAGGCCAAAGTGGGAGAACCTACTGGGAAGGAGGCGACATCACGAACCCCGCGCGGAGCTGCACCGCTGCTGTCAGATCCTGCGGCCCTGCGACCTTTTCTACTGCGGACTACGTTTCCCAGCGGCCCCCGCGAGAGCTGGGCCGGCGGCCCCTTTGTGTCCTCCGGCGGCGGAGGCAGCTGAGGCGCTTCTTTCCGGGCCCGCGGGTGCTGGGTTCCCTCCAACTCAGGGTAGGGGTGAGAGCAAAGTGGAGATTCCCCTTGCCTTCGGGGCGGGAATGGGATCTTCCCGCAGTTCAGTTCTACAGGTAGGGAGTAGGCTGAAGAGTGGCTTGTGGGTCTCTGGAAGTTCGTTCCAGGCCCTCTGTGTGACTCCGGTACGAGCGGAGGTTGCTACCGTTCAGTGCGAGGCTGTCACCGCTTGTGCCTGTCCGCGTCCTGTGTGACTGGGTGCGAGGGAGTCAATGGCACCATGGAGTGTGAGGCTGAGTTAGGGCGGGAGCGGGCGACTGTTCGCTGACCCCCGTTGGGCCGATACCCGCAGCCTCTTTGTGACTGGATTGTGATTGTCACTTATGATAGATACCCTGGTGTCTGAGCCTTGCCGGTATGGGAAAGGGTGCCCTTGTGAGGCAGCCCATACCCGTGGCCTCTGACTGGACTGTGGCGTGCGTAAGACGGTGGCTGGCATTGTAGTTTTTCACACACTGGGTACGTCAGGGAATGCGTGAGAGACTGTGTGCCACCGAGAGGCTTTTAAAGCCAGCCAAGTCATATCAATGTGCCACCAAGTTTCAGAATCACTGATCTTATTGGAGAGGATTGTGGGGTCAGGTACTCTTTTATTTGACCTTGGTGCTGTTATTTATTAGTTCTGTGTCTTTTTGTAAAAGCTTACATTCCTCTAAGACGGTATTTGTAAAACCTAGAACATTAACAACAGTTAAGCTGAGGAATTAAAAAATGATTTAGGCAGCCAGGTGCGGTGGCTCATGCCTGTAATCCCAGCACCTTGGGAGGCTCAGGCGGGAGGATCACCTGAGGTCGGGAGTTCAAGACCAGCTTGACCAACATGGAGAAACCCGTGTCTACTAAAAATACAAAATTAGCTGAGCGTGGTGGTGAATGCCTGTAATCCCAGCTACTCGGGAGGCTGAGGCAGGAGAATCACTTGAACCCGGGAGGCGGAGGCTGTGGTAAGCCGAGGTCAGGCCATTACACTCCAGCCTGGGCAACAAGAGGGAAACTGTGTCTCCAAAAAAAAAAAAGATTTAGGCATGAGTTAAATTGTATGCAAACAAATTCCTAGGTCTCCATTATGCTCTCTCTATTGGAGGGAAGGTTGCAAGAAGAGGAAAGAAGCCTAAAAAGTCTAGACTGGTGACTCTGGATGCTGCAAGAAAAGCCTAGTTTCTCATGTTCTTTTCCCCATCTCAGTCATCTGAGGCCACTGCTATTTCCCAAGAGAAGAGCCAGGAGGAAGGAAGAATGGCTGTTGGGCTTCTTAAAGCCATGTACCAGGTGCGTTGGTGTTTTCTTTCTTCCCTGAATATCTGTCTGCTTTTCAGAACAAGCAGATATTAATTTTGCTTCTGCTGAAACGTTTCTGGGTAACCAGTCATGTCACTTATCAACACTCTCCATTGGATTCCTGTCTCATTTAAGATAAATGCTTAAATCCCTGTCTTGACCTGCAGGGCCCTGCATAATCTGGTCCCTGACTCTCCCTCTGACCCCGTGTTTAACTCAGTAACTCAGTTCCAGCAACACCAGCTTCCTTGTAATGTTGTGAGTACATTCTTAATGTATGGCCTCACACTTGCTATTCTCTCTGCCTGGGATACTGCCCTCAGATATGGATACAGACCAACTTCCTCACTGTAGTCTCTAAGCAAACATCATTCATTCAGATTTTTAGTGAGCACCCATTATCACTGGGTGTCACAGGGCTTAGTTCCTCATCCTGTTCTCTATCTACACTTACTACCTTGGTAACCTCATCCTGTCTCATAGCTTCAAATGCCATGTACATTATGCCAACAACTACCAAATTGTATACAGCCCAGACGTCTCTTGAACTCTAGACTGTATATCTGACTGCCTACTAAACATCTTCATTTGGTTGCATAAGAGATATCTCAAATGCAAACATTTTACAAACGGAGTGAAATGAGGCATTGGCGGTTTTGGAGCATGAGTGACGTGAACTGATTTTCATTTTAGTAGGATTACTCTGGCTGCTACTGAGAAAAAACTGAATAGGACAAAGATAGAATTAGGGAACTCAACTAAAAGCTAACTCAACTAAAAGGAACTCAACTTAAGCTAAAAATCTTCCATCAGGAAATTCTGTTGGTTCTAACTTCAAAATATATCCAGAATCAGACTACTTTTTTTTTTTTTTTTTTTTTTTGAGACAGAGTCTCACTCTGTTGCCAGGCTGCAGTGCAGTGGTGCGATCTTGGCTAGCTGCAACCTCTAGCTCCCAGGTTCAAGCGATTCTCCCGCCTCAGCCTCCTGAGTAGCTAGGACTACAGGTACCACCATGCCCAGCTAATTTTTGTATTTTTAGTAGCAACAGGGTTTCACCATGTTGGCTAGGCTGGCCTCGATCTCTTGACCTCATGATCGACCTGCCTCAACCTCCCAAAGTGCTGGGATTACAGGTGTGAGCCACTGTGCCCAGCCCAGACTACTTTTTACTATCACCACTGCTTCCATTATGTTCTGAACCATCGACTCTCAGCTGTGTTTCTGTGGTACTCTCCTAACTTGTCTCTCTACATCTACTCCTGTTCTCCTTTAGTCTGTTCTCAGTGGAGCAGCCAAAGCGATCCTGTTAACACCTAAATCATATGATGCCATTCTTTATAGGCAGGGGGTGGGTGGAAATAATAGGGAGCATAGACAACTCTTAAAAAGTAGCTGTAAGAGAAGGAGAGAAATGGGTGGTAACTGAAGGAGAAAGTCTAATTGACAAGGTTTCAGGACAATGGATATATGTTGGCAGGCTGAAGTTAAAGATTCAGTAGAAAGGGAAATTTGAAGATGAATAGAGAAAAAGGAATTGCTGGAACAACGTGCTTAGGTAGGTAAGAGGAGCTGAGTGTTTGGTCTTTTCTAGAAAAGTGGGTTGTTCAATTATAGGAGAAGGGCATGTTAGGGTGTATAAGCACAGGTGCAGGTGGATGTGTAGATGTAGCGGGAGTTTGTGGAAGTTCTCTTTGTATGGGTTTTGTTTTCTCAGTGAGAGAATAAGCAAGATTTTCCACTGAGAGTGAGCATGGGGAAGAAGATCTTGAAGGTATGAAGAGAGAGGGGACAGTATCAAACGGTCATTTAGCAAAAGGCTGAACGGACCAGGGAAATGTATCATGCAGCATTTCGGCCCACATGAGGTTAAGTGATCATGAATTTAAAGTGAGACTAATTAGTATGGCTGGTATGATTTTCTCCTGCAGAGTTCAGCTATGCAGAGTATGGGCACAGAGTAAGCAGAAAGATGGCTGCAGTTTAACCCAGTGAGTACGTTCAGTGAGAGAGGGAAGGCAAAGGCATATGAAGGGAGTGATTATAACAGATGATTGTGCTGGGAAGTGAGAGTACTCAGGGATGAGGAACAGTGAAAAAGTGGTGAAAAGTGGTAAGATCAATGAGTTGTACTTCTCCAGAATTTGACTTCCAGTGGAGTCAGATAACTATCCAGTTTGGGGTATCATAGGGCAAGAGTTGAGAACCAGGAGACAGAGGCTGGGTGTGGTGGCTCACGCCTATAATCCTAGCACTTTGGGAGGCCAAGGTGGACAGATTGCCTGAGGTCAGGAGTTTGAGACCAGCCTGGCCAACATGGTGAAACCCCATCTCTACCCAAAATACAAAAAAAATAAATAAATAAAATTAGTCGGGCGTGGCAGTGGGCACCTATAATCCCAGCTACTTGGGAGGCTGAGGCAGAATTGCTTGAACCTGGGAGGCTGAGGTTGCAGTGAGCCGAGACCGCACCATTGCACTTCAGCCTGGGCAACTAGAGTGAGACTTCGTCACAAAAAGAAGAGATATAGGTGATAGAAGTCAGAGTGGGATAATTGAGGTTATGAAGGGTTTGGTACTGACTGGTAATGACAAGATCTGTGTCATGACCATGGAAGTGAATGACTGTAGCAGTGTGGAGGATAAGGCCACTAGAGGAGAGAGGGGTCAGAGAACTGAGAGGCCAGATTGTGGGGAGTATTATTTATGTAGATATTGAAGAGACCGAAGAATGATAGGAATGACATTAAAGAGAGTGACAGTGAGCCAGGTGCTGAAGAATTTAATGACAGAGAATTGGTATCTATAATGACAGAGAATTAGTAGATAGCTATCACAAGGAGGGATTGTGACTGACATATTCTAATTTCTTGATGTTGAAAACTAGATGTCTTTTATGGAAGACGAAATGGCCTGGAAACCAGAGCAAAGAGGTGGCCTGCCTCACCTTCAGGTGCTGTGGCACTAGGAACATGGGGAATAAAACAGTCATCAGTGACAGGGCGTGAGGGGAAGTCATCCTCTCAGCTGGAGACCATGTTTCTTTAAGGGCAAAAAGAGAACAGGAAAAAGTGGGAACTGTGGTTTTGCTTCAGACTGGTTTGATGATAATTGTGAATAGATTTTGAAACCAAGTATTATCATCATTTGTTAGGGGTCAAATATTTTAAGAATAGAATTTAAGCTCCTATGTTGACATTGAAATTCTTTGTTGACTATAAAGAATCAGTGGAATATGTGTGTTATATATAAATATTTATAAATTTATTATATGTATTTATATAAGCTAAGGACGCCATTTTAGGAAGTTTGTACACCATATGAACCCTACTGTTCGCAGCAGGAGAGAGGGAGAGATTTACCTACTTCGTATAATTAAGTTAGAAAAAAGATTACTAAGTGTTGAAGAATTTTGCTTCTGTAGAGATAGCTCTTTCTTTTTGTTTTGTTTCATTTTTGAGACAAGGTCTTGCTGTGTTGCCCAGGCTGGAGTGCAGTGGCACAATCTCAGCTCACTGCAACCTCTGCCTCCCTGATTCAAACAATTCTCCTGCCTCAGCTTCTGGAGTGGGATTATAGGGTTATAGGTGCGTGCCAGCAGGCCCAGCTAATTTTTGTATTTTTTAGTAGAGACAGGGTTTTACCATGTTGGCCAGGCTGGTCTGGAACTACTGACCTCAAGTGATAAGCCCGCCTCAGCCTCCCCTAATAGGTGTGAGCTACCCCACCCAGCCCAGAGACAGTTTCTTTAACAGTAACAAAATTGTGTCAAATGTAAAAAGTTACATTGACAGGTTTTAATTTTGTAAAAAATTTTGTAAAAAATTAAATTAATACTTAGATAATGTATGTTTGTTTCATCAGCAAGTGGTCACATTATAGAAACCTGGAATCCAAAGGCATGACAGCAGCTTTTTTTCAGATGGAGTCTCGTGCTGTCACCCAGGTTGGAGTGTAGTGGCATAATCTTGGCTCACTGCAATCTGTCTCCTGGGTTCAAGCAATTCTTCTGCCTCAGCCTTCTGAGTAGCTGGGACTACAGGCATGCGCCACCACAGCCAGCTAATTTTTGTATTTTTAGTAGAGACAGGGTTTCACCATGTTGGCCAGGCTGGTCTCAAACTCCTGACCTCAGATAATCCAACCACCTTGGCCTCCCAAAGTGCTGGGATTATAGGCGTGAGCCACCACGCCCAGCCAATAGTCAGGTTTTTCAGAACTTCCTCTAATCCCAGTAGGCAGCAGCAATATTATGAGTAGAACACCTATTTATTTACACAAAATTTTGAGAACTCTGGATTAGAGTATTTGAATTTTAATGGAATTGATGCCCTGCTCTGCTTGGTCTAGCACAGTTTTCAGAGATATAGTGAATACTTTCTGGGATCATTTTTGATCCCTTTCTAGCTTCTTGAAATTTTCTTCAAACCACTCATTGATTAATTCAACTTAGTCAATATCTGAATGCCTCACATGTGCCAGATTCTATTCTGTACCTGGGAATAAAGCAGTGACCAAAACATACTCTGTCCTCATGGAGCTGAAATTTTATAAAGTTGAGGAGGGTGAAGAACAGGCCATGAATAAAATAATTAACTGCTGTGGAGAAAAATAAAGCAGGGTTAGGGAATAGGGAATTGGGGTAGGAATACTGCTATTTTATACTGGAATAATCTGAGGCATACAAAGGGTCTGAATATAAATACGATAACATGGTTATATATTTGAGGATGTAATATCAGAGAGAGCCCAGTGTGCCCAGGGCAGAGTAAATGAGGTGAATATGGTTCTTTCATTTGTTTCATGTCAGGAGTTGGTGACCTTCAGAGATGTGGCTGTAGACTTCTCCCAAGAGGAGTGGGATTGTCTGGATTCTTCTCAAAGACATCTGTATAGTAATGTGATGCTGGAGAACTACAGGATCTTGGTATCACTGGGTAAGGATATCTTCTTGCAAAATTGAGCTTCTGCTCAAAAGGGGCTCTTTGCTACCACTATTGTGAGTTTTTGGATAACATCTGCAAAGTTTTGCTGAATGTCTGCTGCCTGTGCCAAACAAATGGCTTAGTGTTTATGGATTTGGCAGTGAACGTATTCTTGGCTTATGCTGGGGAAGCTTCATCTTCCTTATCCTTCTGATGCATGTCCTTTTCCTGGATGATCAAAGGATTGAATGTGAGTTTGGAATATCCACTGCATGAACAAATTCTATTTTTTTCCATATATTGCAGGACTTTGCTTTTCCAAACCAAGTGTGATATTATTGTTGGAACAAGGAAAAGCACCCTGGATGGTGAAGAGAGAGCTGACAAAAGGCTTGTGCTCAGGTTAGTGAAGAGGAAATAGGCAAAAATCTTTGCAAGTGACAGCTCAGCCTGACTCAAATGTATCACCTCTTCATTTTTCAGGCTTTCAAATTCTTCTCCAATGTTCTAGGTCTTCATAGAAATTTGGGGCCTTTTTGGATGTTCTCCCACATTTGTTATTTTTAATTATGTCTTCTCTCGCTTTGCCGACTCCTTTCTAATAAGTCCCATTTCCTCTCAGTTTCATAAGCCTCTTAGTCTTTAAAAGCTATTTTCCTCAGCCAGGCACAGTGGCTCAGGCCTGTAATCCCAGTGCTTTGGGAGGCTGAGGCAAGTGGGTGGATCATCTGAGGTCAGGAGTTTGAGACCAGGCTGGCCAATATGATGAAACCCTGTCGCTACTAAAAATACAAAAAAAAAAAAAAAATTAGCTGGGCGTGGTGGTGGGCACCTGTAATCCCAGCTACAGGTGGGATTACACCTGGGAGGCTGAGGCAGGAGAATCCCTTGAACCCGGGAGGCGGAGGTTGTGGTGAGCTAAGATCACGCCACTCCAACAAAAATCTATGACTTTTTCTCAGTCATAGATTGACATTATTATTATTATTATTATTATTATTATTTGGAGATGGAGTCTTGCACTGTTGCCCAGGCTGGAGTGCAGTGTCACGATCTCGGCTCACTGCAACCTCCACCTCCTGGGTTCAAGGGAGCCTCCTGCCTCAGCCTCCCTAGTAACTGGGATTATAGGTGCCTGCCACCACATCCAACTAATTTTTTGTATTTTTAGTAGAGATGGGCTTTCACTATGTTGGCCAGGCTGGTCTCAAACTCCTGACCTCGTGATCTACCTGCCTCTGCCTTCCAAAGTGCTGGGATTACAGGCATGAGCCACCGTGCCCAGTGACAGATTATTTTTATGAGTGCTTTAAAGAAACTATTCCATGCTTTTCTGGCTTCTGTTCTTGGTATTGAGAAGTCAGTTTTCATTAATACATTCTTTCTTGCAATTTTTAAGAACTTCCTTTTGGTTATTCTGTATTTTTTTTTTTTTTTGAGATGGAGTCTCTGTCGCCCGGGCTGGAGTGCAGTGGCGCGATCTCAGTTCACTGCAAACTTCGCCTTCTGGGTTCAAGCAATTCTCCTGACTCAGCCTCCCTAGTAGCTAAGACTACAGGTGCTTGCCACCACACCTAGCTAATTATTTATTTTTAGTAGAGACAGGGTTTCACCATGTTGGCCAGGCTGGTGTCGAACTCCTGACCTCAGGTGATCTGCCTGCCTCAGCCTTCCAAAGTACTGAGGTTACAGGCGTGAGCCACCACGCCCTGCCAGTTATTCTGGATTTTCAATGTGATGTAGCTAGATGTAAATTTCAGCTGTTGGGATTTACTGTGATTTTTTAAATCTGACCTAATGGGCTCTGGGTAATTATCAGCGATTATCTCCTCACATATTGCCACTCTCCCATTCTCTGTGTTTATTTTTCCTAAAACTCCAGTTACATGTGCCTAAGACCAAACTCACCAGGGATAAATTGATGCTCCCAGCTTCAGTTCTACCTTACTTAATTGAAAGTACCTTCTAGAGTCTGCTTGACCTCAGAAAGTTTACCTTAATTTCTTGCTAGCTTGGTAATGCAGCTAAAAGAAAGTTTTTAATTCATAAGCTTAAATTTAAAAAATTTTAAGTTTTAAAATCGTAAGCTTTTTTATACCAGAAAGATTTGTCATTATAACTAGTCTGCTATATTGCTGGACTACTCTAGGTACCTCATATAAGTGGAATCATACAATATTTGTCCTTTTGTGACTGGCTATTTCACTTATAATGTCAAGTTATATATATATTATAGCATATGTCAGAATTTCCTCCTAAGGATGAATAATCTGTTGTACATGCCACATTTTGTTTATCAGTTATCCATCAATGGACACCTTGACTGCTTATACCTTTTGTATATTGTGAATAATGGAGCTATGAATATGGGTGTGTAAGTATCTCTTTGAATCCCTGCTTTCAGTTATTTTAGGTGTATACTCAGAATTGGAATTGCTAGATTATATGGTGATTTTATTTTTAATTTTTTGAGAAACTGTCATATTATTTTCATAGTGGCTGCACTATTTTTATATCCTCATCAACAATGTCCGAATGTTTCACTTTTTTCCATATTCTCATCAACGCTGATTTTCCTTTTTTTTTTTTTTAATAGTAGCCATCCTAATGGGTGTGAGGTGATATCTTGTGGATTTGGTGTGTGTTTACCTAATGATTAGAATGTTGAACATCTTCTCATGTGCTTGTGGCAATTTGTATATCTTCTTTGGAGAAATGGTTATTCAAATCTGTTGCCTATTTTTGAAATCTTTCTGTTGTTGCTGTTGGATTATATATTTTGAATATTAATCCTTTATCAGATATGATTTGTAAATATTTTCTTCTATTCTGTGGGTTGTCTTTTTACTCTGTTGGTAATGTCCTCTGCTACACCAAAGTTTTAAATTTTGATGTAGTCCAGGTATTTAGTTTTTCTTTTGTTGCCTGTACTTTTGGTGTTATAACCAAGAATGCACTGCCAAATCTAGTGTCATGAGGCTTTTCCCCTGTTTGTTTCTAAGAGCTTTATATTCTTGCTCTTGATCCATTTTGAGTTAATTTTTATGTACATTATAAGATAAGAGTCCAACTTTATTGGCCAGGTGCAGTGGCTCATGCCTGTAAATCCCAGCACTTTGGGAGGCTCAGGTGGGTGGATCCTGAGGTCAGGAGATCGAGACCATCCTGGCCAACATGGTGAAACCCTGTCTCTATTAAAAATACAAAAATTAGCTAGGTGTGGTGGCGGGCACCTGTAATCCCAGCTACTCAGGCATAATATTGGCCTCATTAAATGAGTTTGGATGTCTTCTCTTCAATTTAGAGTTTGAAGAAGATTAACGTTAATTCTTTTTTAAATGTTTGATAGAAAAGCATCTGATCCTGGGCTTTTCTTTGTTTGGAACTTTTTGATGACTGATACAGTCTTCTTACTGTAGCTCTCTTAAGGTTTTCTGATTCTTTATTATTCATTCTTCATAGGTGTGTGTTTCCAGGAATTTGTCCATTCTATCCCAGACATCCAATTTGCTGGCATATAGTTGTTCATAGTACTCTCTTGTAATCCTTTGTAGTTTCTGTAAAATTAGTAGGAATGTTAGCTTCCTTAATTTCTGATTTGCTTGAGTCTTTTCTCTTTATTCTTTGTCAATCTACCTAAACGTTTATGACTTTGTTGATTTCTTTTCAAAGCATAAACTCTTGGTTTTATTGATTTTCTCTTGTTATTCTATTCTCTATTTTGTTTATCACGGCTTGAATATTATTTTTTTCTTTTGCTAACTTTGGATTTAATTTGCTTTTCTTTTTCTAGTTTGTTAAAATGTAAAGTTATGTTGTTGATTGAAATCTTTTTTAATGTAAGTATTTACAGTCATAAAATCCTCTTTGGCACTGTTTTCACTGTATCCCATAAATTTTATATGTTGTGCTTTGGTTTTCATTTGTCATAAGGTATTTTCTAATTTTCCTTATAATTTCTTCTTTGCTCCTTGTTGTGTAAGAGTGTGCTGTTTAATTTTCACATATTTGTAGATTTATCATTCCCCCTTCTGCCATTGGTTTCTAGATTTATTTAATTGTAATCAGATAAGATAGTTGTACGATTTTAATCTTTTTCATTTTTACGTTTGTTTTTTGGCCTAACATATGGTCTATACTAGAGGCATTTTTATTTTTTAATGATCTTCAGGATTTTTTAAAAAAAGACATTCTTGCAAGGAGTTTGTCAGACTCTAAAATCTGAGAGGATAGTGCTCTACAAATCTGCAGTCACTTCAGATGCCAGCCACAAGTTTGGAAGTCCCCAGGGAACCCTTCACTTCAGCCCACTCTCAGGTTTGGTAATTCACTAGAATAATTCCCAGAACTCAGGAAGGAGCTATATTAAAATGACAGTTTTATTACAGCAAAAGAATACAAATCAGAACCAGCAGGGAGGGATGCCAAGGGCAAGACCTGGAGGGTTTGAAATGCAAAGCTTCTGTTATTCTCAGGGGCCTTCTAGTCATCTCAATAGTTAAAAAATTATTAAATATTTAAAGAAATATTGCCATACAAAGAAGTTCTGAACTTCAGTGTCCAGAGTTTTTATTGGAATTTTATGATATAGGAATGATCGATTTAATCATTAACTATATGTCTCAGTCTCCAACACTCCTTCCTGTCCCAGAGTTTGATTTAATAATCAAGGTGGCTCAGGGGCTCAACCCTCTAATTACATGATTGATCTTTCTGGCTTGGCTAGCCTCCATCCTGAGTCATATTATTAGCCCAAAATATCTAGGGACCTACCAGGAGGCACCTCATTAGTACAAACTATCAGATGTGGCCTGCAGGGCCCACCATGAATTACAAAGATCCTCTTTGGCACTGTTTTCCTACCACTCAGGGCTCAGAGGTTAATTCCTGAGAACCAGAAATAAAGGCCAGCCAGATTCTTTATTACACGATTCTGGAAAAGGTCATTATGAGGCTTTGATTGTAATTGAATAGAAATAATAGATGAATTTAGTGAACATCAATGGATGTACATTGGTGAATCTTCATGTAAAAAAAACAAGGTGTGCATCTTCTCCCATTATTCATACTTTTTGTGGGGAGTTAGGGGGAAGTTCGTCATTTCACTTTTAAAGATTTTGCTCATTTCTTGTTAATTTATTTCTAGGGTATTTTCCCTTGTGGTGGTGGTTGTTGTCAATGTTAAAGATATCTTTCTAATGTTAATTATTTTCTTTATGCTTTCTTCTTTTGCTTTTTACAACTGATTCAAAAATTTGAAAGTAATATTCTTATTAGATAAAGCTATAAAAGTATAAATAATGCAGTAATCTCCCTCATAGTTCCTACGTTCTTTATGTATCTTTCATTTATCTAATGATTTATTTGTGGTGTTTTGACAAGCTACTACATATACATAATTATTTTTAATGGTTACTATTATTTGTTATTAATAATTTTGGTGACATTTCTTGCCTAATGTATTTCAATACCATGTGTCTTATTGTAATAGTACGTTTTATTATTGAAAATGATAATCTTTAAACGAGAGTAATCATTATAAATGAATTTTTTTTTTTTTTAAATAAGGTCTTGTTCTGTCATCCAGGCTGGAGTGCAGTGGTATGATCACTGCTCACTGTAGCCTTGGCCTCCTAGGCTCAAATGATCCTCCTTCTGCAGCCTCCTAAGTAGCTGCGCATACAGGCACACACCACCAAAGCCAGCTTTTTTTGTTTTCTTGTAGAAACGAAGTAGTGCTGTGTTTCCCGGGCTGGTCTCAAACTCCTGGTTCAGGCAGTCTTCTCACCTTAGCCTCTCAAAGTGTTGAGATTACAGGCGTGAGCCATCATGTCCAGCTCAAGTTGATTTTTATTATCATATTATCAAGTTTATATTTTAATATTGTGGTATGAATGTACTGAGCCTTGATTTTTCTTTACATTTGCTCCTTCTTAATCTCTTTTGTCAGTTTCTTCCCTCTTGCCAAATATCTTCATGTTGGAGTGTTGTAAGGTTCTTTTCTTGCCCTTTTTTCTTTTTTTTATCTACACGCATCCTCTTGGTAATTTAGTTTCTTTAAATCCCACCTACCTGCTGACAAATTCCAATTTCAAATCTCGAGCTCAGACCTCTCTCTTAAATTCCAGTGTCACATGTCTATCTGCCTACTCAGCGTCTCCATTTCAAAGTCTAACGAACAGCTTAAATTTAATATTCTTAAAATTGAACTCCAGATCTTCCCTACCTTGCCACACAAACCTGCTGTACTCATGGCTTTCCCCACTGTTATTGGTGGCTATTTTATCCTTCCACTGCTCAGACCATAAACTCAGGAGGAATGCTTTTCCCATTTTTTATATCCATTCTAGGTTCAGTTTGTTAGAATATTCTCTTGGATCAGTCTATAAAATACACCTAGGATCTAATCCCCTCACTATTCGTTTGTTGGTATCTCCCAATGTTACCTATCACTTAGCTGGCCTAGTATAATAATAGTTTTCCTTGCTTTTCTCCTTGTTTTCCACCTTCCAGTGATTTCATGGAATAGCAACCAGATATTACTCCTCTACTGAGCCCACTACAATGTGTGTCCATCTGTGTTAGGCTGTTCTTGCACTGCTGTAAAGAAATACAATACCTGAGACTGGGTAATTTCTACGGAAAGAGGTTTAATTGGCTGTCAGTTCTGCAGGCTGTACAGGAAGCACAGTGGCATCTTCCTCTCAGGAGGTCTCAGGAAGCTTCCAGTCATGGCAGAAGATGAACGGAGAGCAGGCATATCACTTGGCAAAAGCCAGGAGCACATGAGAGAGGCAGGAGGTGCCACATACTTTTAAAGGACCAGCTGTCATGAGAATTCACTCACTGTCATGACAGTATCAACAGGATGGTACTAAACCATTCATGAGGAATCCACCCCCATGATCCAGTCACTTCCCACCAGGCCCGACCTCCAGCATTGGGGATTACATTTCAAGATGAGATCTGGATGGAACTACATTACCGTCTGATATGGTTTGGTTCTGTGTCCTCATCCAAATCTCATCTTGAAGTATAATCCCCATGTGTTGAGGAAGGGACCTGGTGGGAGGTGATTGGAACATGGGGGCAGTTTTCCCCATGCTGTTCTCATGATATTGAGGAAGTTCTCACAAGACTTGATGCTTTAAAAGTGGCAGTTTTCCCTGTTTCCTCTCTCTCTCTTCCTCTCTCTCTCCTTCCCTCACTTGCTCCTTCCCTCTCTCTCCTTCTTTCCAGCCACCTTATAAAGAAGATGCCTGCTTCCCCTTCACCTTCTGCCATGATTGTAAGTTTCCTGAGGCCTTCCTAGCCATGCAGAACTGTGAGTCAGTTAACCCTCTTTTGTTTATAAATTACCCAGTCTCAGGTAGTGTCTTTATGGCAATGTGAAAACAAACTGATACACTACCAGTCTCAGAGTAAAAGACAAATTCCTTAGAAGGCCTGTGAAGGTTAAATACTGTCATTACCTTTCACTTCCTGACTTTATATCCTGCTACTCACTCTATAGACACACTGCCCTTCTTATTATTCCCTAAACGTAGTAGACATGCTTTTACTTTTGAAGCCATTAAACCAGCTGCTGCTTCTTCCCTGAATGCTTTTTCCCCAGAAACTTGAATGACTGACTTCTTCACTTTTTTCAAATCTTAGCTTAAGTGTGAACTTATTAATGATTCCTAGCTCTAATTTCATCAGTACTCCTGATATCCCCTACCCTGATTTTCTTTATCTGATGCACTTTAGTATCTTCTAACATAAAATAAAATTTACTTATCACTTATTTTCTGTCTCTTTTAAGAAAATAACATCACTGAAGGTAAGGATCTTTGTTTTTTGATATTAAAAGCATCAGAAAAGAATTTGGCACAAGATAAATATTTGTTCAGTGAATGTTCTTGAATGAAGCAGCTATAAGAATGGAGACTATTTCAGTGTCTGTTTTCCTAATACAGGCATAACATTGTAACCCACTCTGGCCACATCTCTAATTTCTTCCTGCCCTGAGATTTACTGATTTTTCTTTTATAATTCTAATCTTTCCTCCTTCGGTTTCTGTATGACCTGTTTTGAGTTTCTCTTCTTGTATACTTCAGAACTGCAAAAGCCAATATTCTTGTGGGTTTTACTTGCCATTAAATTGACATTTTACTTTACAGACGTACTTTCTCAAATGTACTTTCTAATACTCAATAGAGGAGACATTTTTTCTTATTATTACTTTTCAGGCTGGGAGCCTCTATGTGAGACTGAAGAAATAACCCCAAAGCAGGACTTTTATAAAGAACATCAATCCCAGCAGATAATAGAAACACTCACAAGGTATAACCTTGAGTACTCCAGTTTGAGAGAAGAGTGGAAATGTGAGGGCTATTTTGAGAGGCAACCAGGGAATCAGAAGGCATGTTTCAAGGAAGAGATAATCACTCATGAAGAAGCCCTGGTCGATGAAAGAGAACAAGAATATAAATCTTGGGGAAGTTTTCATCAGAACCCACTGCTTTGTGCACAAAAGATAATCCCCAAAGTGGAGAAAGTACATAAACATGATATACATAAGGGAAGCTTTAAAAAAAATTTAATGGGTATTAAGCCCAAGAGTGTCTGTGCAGAGAAGAAACTTTTGAAATGTAAAGACTGTGAAAAAGTCTTCAGCCAGAGTTCATCCCTTACTCTTCATCAAAGAATTCATACTGGAGAGAAACCCTATAAATGTATAGAGTGTGGAAAAGCCTTTAGCCAGAGATCAAATCTTGTTCAACATCAGAGGATTCACACTGGAGAAAAACCCTATGAATGTAAGGAATGTAGGAAAGCCTTTAGTCAGAATGCACATCTAGTTCAACATCTGAGAGTTCATACTGGAGAAAAACCTTATGAATGTAAGGTATGTAGAAAGGCCTTCAGCCAGTTTGCCTACCTTGCCCAACATCAGAGAGTTCATACAGGAGAGAAACCCTATGAATGTATTGAATGTGGGAAAGCATTTAGCAACAGGTCATCCATTGCTCAACACCAGAGAGTTCATACTGGAGAGAAACCCTATGAATGTAATGTGTGTGGGAAAGCATTTAGCCTTCGTGCATACCTTACTGTACATCAGAGAATACATACTGGAGAGAGACCCTATGAATGTAAGGAATGTGGGAAGGCCTTCAGCCAGAATTCACACCTTGCTCAACATCAGAGAATTCATACTGGAGAAAAACCTTATAAGTGTCAGGAATGTAGGAAAGCATTCAGCCAGATTGCCTACCTTGCTCAGCATCAAAGAGTTCACACTGGAGAGAAACCCTACGAATGTATAGAATGCGGGAAGGCTTTTAGCAATGACTCATCCCTTACTCAACATCAGCGAGTTCATACTGGAGAGAAACCTTATGAATGTACCGTTTGTGGAAAGGCTTTTAGTTACTGTGGATCCCTTGCCCAACATCAGAGAATTCATACCGGAGAGAGACCCTATGAATGTAAAGAATGCAAAAAAACCTTCAGGCAGCATGCACACCTTGCTCATCATCAGAGAATTCACAATGGGGAGTCACTGTCACCACCCAACCCAGTCAATCACCAAGTCCTATAGATCCTGTGTCCTAAATATTTCTAGAATTTATACATTCTTTTTTTTATCTTTAATATTGTTACTTTGGTCTGATTCATCTCACTCTGATTACTATATAGCTTTCAAACAGGTCTTCCTGTATTTATTTTTTCTACCTTTCAATCCATTTCCCACAATGCATTCAAACTGATTTTTTTTTCTTTTTAAGACAATGTCTTGCTTTGTTGCCCAGGCTGGAGTGCAGTGGCTTGATCTCAGTTCACTCCAGCTTCTGCCTCCCAGCTTCTGCCTCTAGGGTTCGAGTAGCTGGGACTACAGACATGCACCACCATGCCTGGATAATTTTTGTATTTTTTAGTGGAGTTGGGGTTTTGCCATGTTGGTCTCAGGCTGGTCTCGAACTCATGATCTCTCTCTCTTTTTCTTTTTCAGAGACAGAGTCCTGTTCTGTCACCCAGGCTGGAGTGCAATGGCATACTCTTGGCTCACCGCAACCTCCATCTCCTGGGTTCAAGTGATTCTCCTGCCTCAGCCTCCCAAGTAACCAGGATTATAGGTGGGCGCCACCACGCCTGGCTAATTTTTGTATTTTTAAGTAGAGACAGGGTTTCACCATGTTGGTCAGGCTGGTCTCAAACCCCTGACCTCATGATCTGCCTGCCTCAGCCTTCCAAAGTGCTAGGATTACAGGCATGAGCCACCACACCCTGCTTCAAACTCCTGATCTCAAGCCATCTGTCTGCCTTGGCCTCCCAAAGGGCTAGGATTACAGGCACAAGCCACCACGCACAACCTCCAATTGTTCTTTTTAAAGTACAAGAAAACACATTTACTATCTTCAGTTAAAACTTCTTTTTTTGTTGTTAACTCTTCTTAGACTAACATTCACAGCCTTTAAAATTGTGAGGCTTTTTGTTATCTGGTTCTTACACACCATTCAGCCTTATTTTATTCCAATCTTCTTCTTTGGGCACTAGGTACTTCCCAGGACTAAGAGCTTAGATTCTGGAAAATCGCAGCTCTGCCACTACTATGACATTGTGTGACTGTAAGCAACTTGCTTATCTAAACCTCAGGGTTTTCTTTAATTCTTAAAATAGGAATAATAAGGGATACTGTATTGTAGAAATGTAAGAAGTGAGATAGTTTCTGTTGTAGATGCATATTGAATGAGAAATTTGCATGTAAAAGTACTTCATATAGTCTGTCAAATATAGCAGATATTCAATAAATGGTAATAGCTAGCATATATTGAGTGCCCACCGCACATCAGGCACTGTCTTACATACTCTAGAAATGTTAACTGATTTACTCCTCACAACCAAAACAAGATTCCTTATTGGACAAAGTAGAGCATTCCTGCAAAACACCAGTTTAGAATTTGGAAAATCTGAAAATTTTAGAACATAAATGTCAGTCTTTGTTCTGTAGCTGAGTAGTTCATATAAACTCAGGTATTGGAACGATAACACTAATAGCCAGTTTTAGGAAGTTTCTAAAGATAATGAATTGGATAAGCCAATTAAAATAAGAAAAATATAATTCACTGGGGAGAATGCAGAACCTATATTTAGATCAAGGAAGGAATAGAAATGGTGACAATTACCTAAAAAAATCAATAACATAAACACAGAAATTCATGTGGTCCCTTTAAAAAGGCACCACATCCTGGCCGGGCACGGTGGCCTATGCCTGTAATCCCAGCAATTTGGAAGACCAAGGTGGGCAGATCACAAAGTCAGGAGTTCAAGACCAGCCTGGCTAACATGGTGAAACCCCATCTCTACTAAAAATACAAAAATTAGTTGGGCGTAGTGGCTCAAGCCTGTAATCCCAGCACTTTGGGAGGCTGAGGCGGGTGGATCACGAGC
>NW_022437008.1:4316942-4453560 GCF_009761245.1 Sapajus apella
TATACTATAGAAAATAATGTAAAGTTAAAAATTTTTTTAATCCAGTGATTGCAAAATTGAAATCAAAAGGGATTAAGGGAAGAAAACAACAGACAGATATACATATACTAATATAGGCATTCATTCTGTTAATATTGAGTAATTACTATTTGTCAGACACTGTTTTAGGTATGAGGAAATGACAGTGAGCAATACAAAGGCCACATTCCCATGGAGTTAAATTCCAGAGGCGGAGACAGTTAAATTAATACTTAAATATAAAACAGATTCTCTAAACCCAGAAAACTGAAGAACAACAAGAAAATAAGGAGCATTATATAGCCTAGACTGCAGAGACTGAAGATAAAGTTGGCAATTTTTCCTAATTAACAAATTCACTGTAATTTCAGCCAAAATGTTTCATTGTATTTCTTCCCCTTTAGCTTCACAAGTTTGTTCTGAAATTTTTCTATGAGGTATAAATTCTTAAGAACAGCAAGAAAATTATCGAATCTCCTTGTAGAAACTGCATAGGATGACGGTTCAAACCAGTAGAGAAAGATTTGATTTGGGGGTATTAGGATAATTATATACCTCACTAGTAGTAAGGGAAATGCAAAATAAAATCACAGTGAACTATTTCAAAATCCTCACATTAGCAAAAGCATTAGAGTGCCAATTACTGGAAAGATGTGGAGCAATAGGAACACTCATATGGTGCTACTAGAAGTAGTTGTATTTAGCATAATTTGGTAATGTCTAGTAAAGTGGAAGATGTGAATAATCTTTGACCCAGCAATTCCATGTTTAAATCTCTACATAGTCTCTCCTTGTGAGAATGAAAAGTTGAAAGCAATCTAACCATTAGGCTAAATACAAGATAGAATACAAATTAAAATGAATAATGAGATATTTCTGTCAACATGGGTAAAACTCAAAAATAGCCTTATTAAAGTTGAACTACAGAGTATTTTGTAAACATAGTATACCATATACAATTTGAAAACATGCTAATTAGTGTTATGTATATTTTTGATGGCTAAATACTATATAAAAAGAATCCATAAAATAATCCTCAGATTCAGAACCATGGTGACCCACAGGGAGAAAGACAAATGAGACTGGGGAAAGGATGCAAATGAAAATATCTTTAATTATTTCTTTCAAAAATAAGCAAATACTGTATAGCCAATTCTTATACTTTGATAAAGCTGATTGTGAGTATATGAGTCAGTTGTTACTCTGTCTTTCTGTATATTTAAACTATTTCATAATGCAAAAAAATAAAAGAACATTTAAAAGATGTTTGCTTCTGTCAGTTCTCTTCTGTCTTTTTTGAGATGGAGTCTCACTCTGTCATCCAGGCTGTAGTGCAGTGGCATGATCTTGGCTCACTGCAACCTCTATCTCCTGGGTTCGAGCGATTTTCCTGCCTCAGCCTCCCAAATAGGTGGGAATGCAAACACGTGCCACCTCACCCAGCTAATTTTTAGTAGAGACCACGTTTCACCATGTTGGCCAGGCTGGTCCTTCTGACCTCAGGTGATCTGCCTGCCTTGGCTTCTGAAAGTGCTGGGATTACAGGCATGAACCATTGCACCCATACTGTCAGTTATGTTCTTACAAGTCCTCAGGTGTGCCACTGGTGTTCCTGTATTCACCATTTTCTTCAGAAAGAAGCTTACATATGGTCTATTTCCAGAGGTGACCATTTAACAATTTTAAGACTACCTTTCCATGTTTGACTGGTTTGAGAATGATGCTTTATGCTAATGGTTTTATAAGCCTAATTTTTCCATCATCATTCTTAACTGTTTTCAGCATCCCATTGTATATGCATCATGATTTGATAATTTCTCTTTGTGTACTAAGTGTCCAGAATTGTGGGCCAATTACTATCTTTTCTGATCAATTTTCTATCAATTTTCTCAGATGTTAAAGGGAGATAATTCTTTGTTTTAGAACTGTTACATGCATTTGTCAAAATACATGTGAAATTTACAGCAGTATTTAGTAAAAGTTATTATTTTATAAAATATACGGGAGGGTGTAAGGAAACTGGGGAACAGAAATGACATGAAGCCATTACAGTAGAAGCAGGCAGTGGAGACTAAAATTTACTTCAGACAGGCAGCATGCAGAAACAAAAATACACAGTAACTCTGGATTTTAAAATGTATGCCTAACAACTTAGTCACTGTGATTATAATCAACATCCAGCAGAATTTGTTGATAGCCTCACATTTTTAGTATATTTTTCTCATTTATAAGTCAATGAAAAAATAAGCAATTAAGAATATCAAGGAAATTGTCTACCACTGTTTAAGAGAGACCTCAGATATCCATACCTGAATGATGGAAAATATCACTAAGAAACAGGATGGCAGAGTGAGGGAGAGGGCTTGTCCACCAGACTCCAACACAGTGAAGTGGAAAGTGAAGCAGGATATTGCCTCTTCCCTATTGCCTCATTGATATCCTGTAGATTGAGATACTTGTGTAATCTGAGCTACAGCCCAGTGTCTTTTTATTTATCTATTTATTGAGACAGAGTCTCACTCTGTTGCCCAGGCTGGAGTACAGTGGGGTGATCTCAGCTCACTGTAACCCCTCTGCCTCCTGGGTTCAAGCGATTCTCCTGTATCAGCTTCCTGAGTAGCTGGGATTACAGGTGTGTGCCACTATGCCCAGCTAATTTTTGTAGTTTTAGTAGAGACGGGATTTCTCTATGTTGGTGAGGCAGGTCTCGAACTCCTGACCTCGTGATTCTCCCACCTCTATCTCCCATTGTGCTGGGATTATGGGCGTGAGCCACTGTGCCCGGCCACCCAGTATCTTAAAGTAGTAAAGAAAATAAAAACTCTGCCTATGTCATAGGTCTCTAGGATGTGGAATATCATATCACTGTGTATAAATCCTATGCTCATGGACAGCTCTGAGGTGAGCTGTATTCACCAGGCAGCCAGTTATTCAACATGGATTATAGACTGGCAAGTGGATACAAAAGCTGGTGGGTATGAAGTGGTACTACTTGTAAAGTGGTTTTATTTGCATTTCCCTGATGACTGATGATGTTGCACATCCTTTCTTGTGTGTATTGGCCATTTGTATATCTTCTTTGGAAAAATGACTATTCTAATCCACTTCCAATTTTAAATTGAATTGCCTTTTTATTGTTGAGCTGTAAGAGGTCTTTGTATATTCTGAATACAAGGACCTTATCAGATACCCTATTTATAAACATTTTCTTCCATTTTGTAGATTGTCCTTTCACTTTCTTGATAGTGCCCTTTGAAGCAAAAAAATAAAATTAAAATTTTTAAAAACCTGTTAATTTTGATATAGTCTAATTTATTTTTTTCTTTTCTTTCTTGTGTCTTTGGTATCATAGCTAAGAAACTACTAACCTGGTCAGGTGTGGTGACTCACATCCGGTATCCCAGCCCTCTGGGAGGCTATGGTGGGAGGATTGCTTAAGCTCAGGAGTTGAAGACCAGCCTGAGCAACATGGTGAAACCCCATCTCTATACAGAATACAAAATTTAGCCAGGCACGGTGGCATGTGCCTGTAGCCTTGGTCCCAACTACTCTGAAAGCTGAGGTGGAAGGATGGCTGAGTCATGACTGGATCATGGGGGTGGTTTTCCCCATGCTGTTCTCATGATAGTGAGGGAGTTCTCATGAGACCTGATGGTTTAAAAGTGGTAGTTTTCCCTGCTGTCTCTCTTTCTCTCTCTACTGCCACAAGGTGCCTTCCCCTTCACCTTCCACCATGATTTAAGTTTCCTGACCTTACCAGCCATGCAGAACTCTGAGTCAATAAACCCTCTTGAGTGAAGATATCTCTATGATATACGATTTCCTTTTGTTCCCCTTTGGATGTATACCTAGCAGTGAGATTAGATTGCTGGATCATACAGTAGTTCTATTTTTTTTTGTTTTTTTGAGAAATCTCCATACAGTTTTCTATAATAGCTTTACTAATTTACATTTCCAACAACCGTGTGTAAAGATTTCTTCACATCCTCACCATACTTGTTAGCTTTTTTCTTTTGATAGTAAACATAACTGAGGTGAGATAGTATCTCATTGTGATTTCAATTTGCATTTCCCTGATGATTAATGATGCTGAGTGTCTTTTCATATACCCATTGGCCATTCCAAGTTTCTTTTGAGACATGTCTTCTCAAATCCCTTGCCCATCTTAAAATCAGATGTTTTTGCTATTGTTTACATTCCTTGTATATTTTGCTTATTAATCCCTATTGAATGGCTAGCATACAAATATCTTCACCCATACTGTAGGTTGTCTCTTCACTCTACTGATTGTTTTCTTTGCTGTGCAGAGCCTTTTCAGCTTGATATAATCTCATTTGTCTATTTTTGCTTTTGTCACCTGAGCTATTGAGGTCTTACCCAAACACTGGCCATATTCGTTTCACCCCACAACACACACACACACGAAGTTATCCAACACTCGCAAAGAAACACATACAGCTAGAAAGCGCGCACACACACACACACACACACACACACACACACGGAGTTATCCAACAGTCGCACAGAAACACATATACAGCTAGAAAGCTCCCAAGGCTGCCTAGTTCTGCTCTCTGCCAGGAAGACCCTTGGAGTGAGAGCAGCCCTGCGGCACACAGACAGGCCGTACTTCGAAATCCCAGGGGGGAAGGAGACGCTTTCAAGGAGACGCACCTCCACATCACCTAGGCAGGCCTGAGGCATCGTGGGGATCCTTAGGGTTCACGTGGTGCATCCTTAAATCTCCGCTTGACGTTTCTTCGGCCAGGATCGGCCCTGCCTGACTCCTAGGATCGCAACAGGCGACGATTCCACTGAAAGTGGGAGCCACAGCCCAAAGCCGAAGCACTGCCACAGAGGGTTCCTGCTCCGCCAAGCCGCTGAGACCCGTCCCCAGACAATGGTGCTGGTCACAGTCACCAGAGCCTGGGCTCTGCGCTTGCGCCTGGTGACGCGCGCCTGGCGCATGCGCATTCGCGTGCCCGGCTGGCGAACCGCAATATCCGTGCTTCCTGGCTGCAGCCACACAGGAAAATGGTGGAGGCAGTGCAAGAGGTGGCGAGGGAAGGAGGCTGCATGTGATAAGCAGCGCAGGACCCTGACAGTCCTCATCTCAGTGCCTCCTTGAGCCGACTTCCTGTTCCAACATATTGGCTGGGTTTATCTTGAACTCCTGACGTATGGTGATCCTCCCACCTAGATTTTCCAAAGTGTTGGAATTACAGGTGTGAGCCACCACACCCGGACTAAATGGTGATTTTCAATTAATTACTACAATCATTTCAAACTGTTGTCATATAAACCACTTATATTAAACCAAATGAAAGACGGACCCCTGACTTCTTTGTTCAATTTAAAGTCTAGCAGAGCCATAGGCCTTTTAATTTTTCCATCACAAGGAAGAAGAGGAAACTGGTACTAATCTCCTCTTATCTGACAGAATAAACTCACAAGTTTAGGAACTTTATTTAGAGAATTCAGAAATGGGGCCTGGCGCAGTGGCTCACGCCTATAACTCCAGCACACTGGAAGGCCAAGGCGGGCAGATTACCTGAGGTCGGCAGTTTGAGACCAGCCTGACCAACAGGAGAAACCCGAACGCTACTAAAAATACAAAATTAGCCAAGCATGGTGGCACATCTCTGCATTCCCAGCTAATCAGAAGGCTGAGGCAGGAGAGTGGAGGCAGAGATTGCAGTGAGCCGACATCATGCCATTTGCACTCCAGCCTGGGCAACAAGAGTGAAACTCCGTCTCAAAAAAAGAAAAAAAAAATTCAGAAATTTGAATTGCAGCATTTTAACACAGCATCGAAGTTACCTACTGGTGCGTAGCAAGTTACCCAAAATTCAGAAGCTTAAAACAACAAACATTTAGTATCTCAAAGACTTTCTGAGGGTCAGGAATATGGGAGCTGCTATAGCTGAGTGGCTGTGATTGAGACTCTGATGCAGCTGCAGTCAAACTATTGGCAGGGTCTGCAGTCATCACCACAGCTACCCAGTCGTTAAACAATGAGTGTTTAAAGGAAACACTCATGACATGGATACCCACGGTGTTCCTGGACGAACTGGGAAACGTTTGCTGTGGAGGACATTGAGTCAGACCATGGAAAAACATGGAAGGTAGGAAAAGAGGGAGGGAAAATAGAGGCCGCAGCCCAGGCAGGATCACGATCAATCCATCCACACTCGCACGTGGCTCCGGGAATGAGGGCCGAATGTGGGAGCTGGCCAGAAACACCAGTTTGTTGTCCAAATATGCTCCTAACGTTGGTGTCCTCTTTTGCCAGCAATGGGCCATGGTGTGGACAGTCTGTGTAGTGAAGAGGAAGGGGAGAAGCACCGTCTCTGACATGTGTCTGAACCTCTCCTGCAGGTGAAGATGCCGGACTCCCTCCACACCTAACCAGATTGTATCCTCACCCCCATCTAACCCTATTTCTGCATCCACTTTCCCCGAAGAGGATGACAGATGAAGGAGTGCCCGATCACCTCCTGAACATCCTGCTTCTCTGGTGACCAAATTAGAAGTGGGCTCGAGGGGTGGGGAGGACACCACGGCTAAAGTTTGGCCTTAGCTGTGCCGCAGGAAAATGGGCCTCTGGCCTTGTCTGTTCCAGAGGGTGGTGTGCTCATCTTCTCTCTAAAAGACTGACCCCTCAAGATGGAAATATGGTTTGGACGCCTGAAGGACTGAGCTAGACCTTGACTTCACCAAGGCTTTGGGAACAAGCAAAACAAGAGCACACAGCCCCGCAGCCCAGGCGCATCAACATTGTAAGGCGCCCCATAAGGTAGGCGGACCCGAGAGAAAAAGACCTCCAGTACATGAGCCACATTCATTTAACCAGACACCACACACACAAACTCAAACACACAGACACAGAACACTACACACACGAAGACACCAAACACGCGACAGAAACACACAGGCAAGAAGCTCCTGAAGCTGAGGGGTTCTGCTCTCCATCAGGAGGCGCGTCTGAAGAGAGAGCAGCCCCAGAAAAAAAGGCAGGCAATATTTCTATATCCCACGGAAGACAACAATAAACTAGACGCACCCCGACAACGCCTGGGGAGGTCTGACGCATCAGGGGAATCCTTAGGAAATACGGGGTGCATCCTTCGAGCTCCGCTGGACCGTTTCTCAGCCTGGTTCCGCCCTGCCCCACTCTTGAAATCGCGGGACCGTGGCGACGATCTGCGGGAGAAGGGGCCCCGTCGCACAACGCCGAGGCACTGCCACAGAGGGCCCCTGGTTGCCAAGCCACCGAGACCGTTCCCCAGGCCACGGGGGCGGTCACTGTGACGCGGGCCCGGCTCCCCGCTCGCGGTGGCGACGCGCCGTTTGCGCATGCGCATTGGCGTGCCGGGCTGGCCAGCCGCAATGCCAACGCTCTTGTCTCCGGCCGCAGCCGCACAGGAAAATGCTGGAGGCATTGTCGAGGCGGTCCCGGGGAAGGAGGCTGCGTGCCACAAGCGCAGGAGTCCGACGGTCCTGACCTCAGGACCTCCTTGAGCCGACCTTCCTGTTCGGGTCCGGTGGAGGAGGAGGGCTTTTCAGACCGACCGTCAGGTGGGCAGTCGGGACTGCTCCTCCCATTGGATTCCGGATCCGACTGCGTGGGCAGCGATCCGGTCCCATGGGGCTGGAGATTCAGTCTGGTGAGGTGTGGCGGGGGTCGCTGGACCCCACAAACATGCCTGAGACCCTCGGGGAGGGTGTCAGCAGAACGTTCCCCGGCTCCATGAGCTCACTGCCCCACTTCGACCTCGGCCACCCACCAAGGGGCCCTGCCTTGGTCTCCAAGCCCAGGAGCTACTGCTTCTCAGCACTGCTGTCCGGAAAAGGCGGGAACAAAGACAAAGCGGCAAGCCCAGCGTGCAGCAGAGGTGGCAACACCTGGAACTGGCCATTCCCATATGCAGACCTCTGTTCCTTAGAGACTGGAAGAGAAAGCAGGCACTGCTCCCAAAAATTACTCGGACAGCTGAGATCAAGGAACATTCCCAAGCTAGAGTAAGTGCCAAATAATTCTCAACAGAATTACATGATAGTATAAATATATTCATGTTTGCTTACATTACTGTGATTTCAATTCTTCATGGTACCACGCCCACTGTTATTTGATACCATGGCTAACTGCATACCATTTAATCTATCCCCAGATAACCAAGAGTCAACTAGTCATTCAAAAAAGTAAATTTAGGAACTATCTATCTGTTTCCATCTAAATTGCCAATTACAGTGTCTTTATTGTATGATGAAAGTAATTAGGAAGAAAAAGGAAGGCGATATCCAGAAGAGGCTGCAGACCCTACATCTACAATTCTTACTTCCAAAGAACAATACTGAGACTTGCACCTGGCAATATCAATCATGACCCATAAGCACTGGCATCCCGAGTGCCTACTAGAAATACAGAATCTCAGACTCACTCCAACACGGGAATTAGAATCTGTCTTTTAACAAGAATCCGAAGTAGGTAAAATACACATCAGTTGAAGGACACCAGTGTAGTCCCTCAAGGGGACCTGAGGACTGGACCAGCCATAGATGTGCCCCAGGACCAAGGGGCCTTAGAAGAGTTTGGTTTTGGGTATACTGTGCTCGTCTTCTTTCTCAAGAAGTGACCCCATCGGGATGGGCAGGTGATTAGGACACCTGTGGGTGGGAGCCAGACCCCCACTACACTGAGGCTTTAGAATCCAGGAGCAAAACAAAGAACGCTGGGCCCCGCAGCCCTTGAGCTGAGCCAAGGACAGACGCGCACCAGAAGGTAGGCGGACTACAGAGAAACCGCGCTGGAGTGCACTGGCCACACTCGTGTCCAGCATACAGCGCTGGCACAAACACACGCGCGCGCGCACACACACACACACACACACACCCCGACACACAGAGACATCCAACAGTTTTCGGGGTTCTGCTCTCTGCCGGGAAGCCCCTCGGGGAGAGAGCAGCCCCGCAGCACACAGGCTGGCCGTACCTGGAAATCCCAGCAGGGACAGCTTTCAAGGAGACGCACCCCCACACCGTCTGGACAGGGCTGAAGCGTCGGGGGGGTCCTTGGGGATCGCCCTGGGCATCCCTGTAGCTCCGCTGGACCGTTTCTCAGCCTGGTTCCGCCCTGCCCGGCTCCTGAAATCGCGGGACAGTGGCGACGATCCCCGGAAGCCGGGGGCCGTGGTCCAACGCCGAGGCACTGCCACACAGGGCCCCTGCGTTACCGAGACCATTCCCCAGGCCATGGCGCTTGTGACGCGCCGCTTGCGCATGCGCAGTGGACAGCCGCAATGCCGGCGCCCTCCGGCCACAGCTGCACCGGGAAACGCTGGAGGCGGTGCCCGAGGCGCCCCAGGGGAAACGGGCTGCGTGCCACAAGCGCAGGAGTCCGACGGTCCTGACCTCAGGACCTCCTTGAGCCGACCTTCCTGTTCGGGTCCGGTGGAGGAGGAGGGCGCTTCAGACCTACCGTCAGGTGGGCAGTCGGGACTGCTCTTCCCATTGGATTCCGGATCCGACGGCGTGGGCAGCGATCCGGTCCCATGGGGCTGGAGATTCAGTCTGATGAGGTGTGGCGGGGGTCGCTGGACCCCACAAACATGCCTGAGACCCTCGGGGAGGCTGTCAGCAGAACGTTCCCCGGCTCCGTGAGCTCACGGCCCCCCTTCAACCTGGGCCACCGACCCAAGTGGCCCTACCTTGGTCTCCAAGCCCAGGGACTCCTGCTTCTCAGCACTGCTGTCCGGAAAAGGCGGGAACAAAGACAAAGCGGCAAGCCCAGCGTGCAGCAGAGGTGGCAACACCTGGAACTGGCCTCCGTGGGGTCAGATCAGGTGGAGACAGCGTCTCAGAAGCTTTCTCGGGCGAATCCAAGTCCGAGACGGATGTCCAGGCATGCCGCTGAGGACCCCTCCAAGAAAGCCAAGCACAATATACTAACAGCTTAGTCATTTTATTGTTTAGACAGAAAACATAATCATCTCGGTACAAAGTGTTTAGAACAAATTCCTTTTATGGCCTATAGACAGAGACTGTTGTCAACTTCTCTTGTCAAGAGAAAAATAATTCCCTGTATTAAAAATGGAGATTGTCACTCTTATTTACATCTAAATCCAGAGTGTAACCATGTGTGGGAGGTTCATCAGTGAATGAAATCTGTTTCTGAAGTACTGTTTCCACTAAATAATATTTTAAGAAAGGTCCTACCCTGCCATTTGGTTTTAGATTTTTTCTGTGATGAGCAAATAATACACATGGAACCTTCATCCCCTCAAGACAAGGTTTTAGCATCGAATTTACCTGACAAGATTTCCATTGTCGCCAGTTCCCTTGCAAGCTGCACATTCAGTTCTTCAATCTTCAGCCTTGGGCTTCTTTTGCAACACAGACCGTCTTTGTCTTCTCTCTCTAGGAACTCTTTCCTGCCATACAAGGGGTAATAAAATAAAACATAACAAAGCAAGATAAGGATATGAGGGAAACAATTTTAAAACAGAAAACTCCTCAAAGGTAAGGCTATGGAAAAGTGCATACCTCACTCCAATCTCATGTTTTTCGTCTTCAGGAACAAAGCTTTGTCTTCCTCCTCTGGTTCTCTGGGGAAAAAAAAAAAATCCACACACTATCCTTTAATTAATGATAAAATAAATTTCCTCCGTTAAACATGATTGCTTCAGTTAAGCACTTGAAAATATATGACTTCTCATGCTGAAATGCTAAACCTGGGATCATACTACACACATGGTTTGCCCACAGGTATGCATGTGCATTCATGTTTATGGAAAGAAAGAATTTTTAAGCAGCAAAAAAGCAGAAGGAAAAGATCTCACAGCTCCTAAGTCCTAGTTAAGGTAAAACCAATTAAAAGGCCACAGGTATGCATGTGCATTCATGTTTATGGAAAGAAAGAATTTTGCAGCAGCCAAAAAGAGTAGAAGGAAAAGGTCTCACAGATCCTAAGTCCTAGTTAATGTAAAAGCAATTAAAAGGCCATAGGAAAGATTATTTTAAACTAATTCGGCTAAAGTTCACATCCTATACTTCAGAATATACTTACTTTTTCCAAGAACGCATACAAATGTTTAAAAGAACTGTAAGTACCTGAGTATTTGCAGCCAATATGTTAGAAATCTCCACCAATCACAGCACAGCCCAGTGTAGATGTTGCCATTCCCATGTGCAGACCACTGTTCCTTAGAGACTGGAAGAGAAAGCAGGCACTGCTCCCAAAAATTGCTTGGACAGCTGAGATCAAGGAACATTCCCAAGCTAGAGTAGGTACCAAATAATTCTCAACAGAATTACGTGATAGTATAAATATATTCATGTTTGCTTACATTATTGTGATTTCAGTTCTTCATGGTACCAGGCCCACTGTTATTTCATACCATGGCTAACTGCATACCATTTAATCTATCCCCAGATAACCAAGAGTCAACTAAATTAGTCATTCAAAAAATGTAAATTTAGGAACTATCTATCTGTTTCCATCTATATTGCCAATCAGTGTGTCTTTATTACATGATGAAAGTAATTAGGAAAAAAAATGAAGACTATATCCAGAAGAGGCCTTTCAATGCAGACACTACATCTACAATTCTTACTTCCAAAGAACAATACTGAGACTTGCTCCTGGCAATATTAATCATGACCCATAAGCACTGGCATCCCCTGAGTGCCTACTAGAAATACAACTACTGGCTTCCCCAGCAGCTCAGAATGTGGTCTGTATACATTACTTCACTTAACTCATTCAAGAAATGCTGACTGAGTTCCTACTATGTGCTGGACACTTTCCTAGAAGTGTGGCCCACAGTAGTTTGTAGGACAAAGGCTGGGCCGCTGATAGCTTATGTTCTACTTGAAGATAGAGTCAATCTATAACAACATTCTGCTTTTAGAGATTGGTATGAAAGACGTTTATTGTTGTTTTAGGTCACTAAGTTTGGGGGATAATTTATTATTCAACAAGAAAACACCTTCCTTTCTGGTCTCCAACACTCCAGGCACATTCCCTGAGGGTGTTTGCATTTGCTGTTCCCTCTGCCTGGAATACATTTTTCTGGACAGTTGCACTATTCCATCCCTCATTTCCTTTAGGGGTTTATGCAGAGGTCATTTTGAGGACTTTCCTAGTTACTGCATCTAAAATCTAACCCCCCTTCTATTTCATTTTGCTTCCTGCCAATTATCAACATTTCTCCTTCTGTTTACTGTTTTATCCCCAGATCCTAGAACAGTGCCCAGTTCATGGTAAGCACTCAGTATGTACTTGCAGGTAAATGAATACTTCTGTTTAGTGGAGAACTTCCAGCAAGCACATCTATAATCTGTGCACTCATGGTACCCAGCAGCAAGTATGTGGCTTACTTAAATCACTGTTCCAACACAGTTGCAGTTCTCACTCCTTCCTACTTTCAAATATGAGTTTCCCTGATGAGGTTGGTAGGCCCCAAGACGGCACCCAATGATCCTTGCTGCCTGGTAATCTGGAAAGAGAAATTCCACTTGTGTAATTCCTTCTCTTTGGGTATGCCTGGGACCTATGACTTGTTTCTAATAGAATGCAAAGGTGACAAGATGTCATTTCCATAATGCTAACCTCAACCCTAGAGCAAGCCAGGGTGCCATCTTGTTAGAAAATAGAAACATTTTCAGGGCTTCATTCCGTTTGAAATGTTTTCCCCCTTTATTTTATGTTTTTTAGATTACAAAAGCAATATACAATGCAAAAGTATTTACACAACTTACTACCCTTCTCCACCAAGGAAACCAATGAATGTTAACACTTTCATGTATATTTTTCTACACTTTTCTCATATATTTTCTACACTTCCACATGCATCTATACATACATAGGAGTTTTAATTCTTTTAAAAAATAGAATCATAAACGTTATTATGAAATGTGCCCTTTTCAATTAACGATATATACCATGAACATCCCCACAAATTAGCAGAATTCTACCTTCCCCATTCCCAGCCAAATCTACTAACTCACACATATGTGGTATCACACATGATTCAGTCATTTATGTATTTTCCTTTTCTTGGTCTTCCTTTTCCCTATACCCCTAACTCTCCCATAACCTACCTGAATTACCCACCTCCCTCCAAGTCAATGCATACTCTTCTATACTTTTCTCCATGCACATAAAATCAAATAAACATATATGGATACCTGCTTATTGCTGATAAACACCTAGAGACATTCTGTTAACGATTTACAAAAGTGGAGTCATATTTAACAAACTTACTGTCTTGCATTTTTCACTCAAGAGAACATTGTGGAATTCCATTCAAGTCCTCTGGCATAGTTTTAATCTGTCCACCTTCATGGCTATATTAATATTCTATGGAATGGATATACTATAGTTCTTCCCTTCCTCCAATTTCCCAACTGATGGGGATTTATTCTGATTCTAGTGTTTGCATTAGTCTTTTGTTTTGTTTTGCCATTGGGAACAATTTTACAATAAATGTCCATGTTCACAAGTTCATCTGTCTTTTACGTATTGGAGCTTTTACTTCTAAGGGAAGATTCTCCAAAGTGACAAAAGTATTTTAGTCATATTACCAGATTTTTTTTTTTTTTTTTTTGAGACACAGTCTCGCTCTGTTGCCCAGGCTGGAGTGCAATGGTGCGATCTCGGCTTACTGCAGCCTCCGCCTCTTGGGTTCAAGCGATTCTCCTGCCTCAGCCTCCCAAGTAGCTGACGTTACAGACACCTGCCACCATGCCTGGCTAATTTTTGCATTGTTAGTAGAGACAGGGTTTCACCATGCTGGCAAGGCTGGTCTTGAACCCCCAACCTCAGGCAATCTGCCCACCTTGGACTCCCAAAGTGCTAGGATTACAGACGTGAGCCACTGCACCGGCCTAAATATTACCAGATTTCTTTCCAAAAGAGTAATTTGCATTACTTTTCAAAATTTATTTCTCCACCAGCAATGTATAACATCTTTTGTTCTGCCAGCTAAAAATGCTGTTACATAGTGATATCTTATTTTAACTTTAAATCTGCATCCCCAAATGACTACTATGGATAAACATTTTTGGATGGGTCCGTCGGCCACTGAGATTTGCTCTTCTCACATGTGTCACCTCATATTCTTTGCCACGTTTGGCTACTGGGTTTTCTTTCCTGTCCATTTGATGAATGCCTTCTCTCTGATCAGCTCTACAAATATTTTCCCACAATCTATTATCTATTGACTTTGTTTATGGCATCTTTTGTCACTCAAAAGATTGTGCCTTTTAGGTAGTCAAATGTTATTTTATTATTTTTTTCAGACGGAGTCTTGCTCTGTTGCCCAGGCTAGAGTGCAATGGTGCGATCTCCACTCCCTGCAAACCCTAGCTCCCCAGTTCAAGCAATTCTCATGCCTCACCTTCTCAAGTAGCTGGGACTACAGGCATGCACCATCACGGCCAGCTAATTTTTGTATTTTTAGTGGAGATGGGGTTTCACCATGTTGACCAGACTATCCTTGAATTCCTGACCTTAGGTGATCTGCCCACCTTGGCCTCCCAAAGTGTTGGGATTACAGGCATGAGCCACCGCACCCGGCCTTCAAATGTTTATTTCTAAGTAGCTTCTGAGTGTCCTGTGTTGGTAAAGTTAGTCTCTCCCAACTCCTAGACTGTACATGTAGGCTCCTTTGATTTTCTTTTAAGAATTGTGTTGTTTGAAAGTTTTGTCTTAAATCCACCCATAATTTACTTTTGTGCTGTTAATCCAACTTTTCTTCCTTCAAGATTAAAAAGTTATTGTTCCAGAATTCTTTTTAAGTAAACTACTCTTTTGCCCTATGGTTTGAGATTCCACCTTTTTCACATATGAAAAAATTCATATATATCGATGTCTATTTCTGAATTTTCTGCTGTGTTCCATTATTTACCTGTTCCTTGCCAATACAATATTAATTTCATTAGAATGACTTCAAGTTATCTTCTGATATCTAGCATGATATTTTAAAAATATTGAATTATTATGGATCTATAATTGTATATATTCATTGGGTACATGTGATGTTTTGATACACGGTATGAGTTTTTTCATATTCTCAAAAAGTAATCATTGAGATTTAGTGTACTTCCAAAAGAAGTACATATCAATTATTAGGTGTTTCTTTTCAGCATGGAGAATGGCTCTTGATTTTGGTACCCCGGCTTCTTAGAAAAGTTAGCTTAACTCAAAAAATAGAGTCTTGTCATGTATTGGTGTACGACCATATTATCAGTAAACACGGATGGTTTTACCTTTTCTGCAGCTTATATCATTTCTTTTTATTGCCTTCACTGGATCCTCTAAGACAATACTGAATTCCTGATTTTTAAAAATGCCTTTGGCATAATATATGCTATGAGATTTCAGCTAATTTTTTTTTAAAAAACCTCTTTAAGTGGTTACCATGTATTACAGTGTATATTAACACATTGTATGAAATCCTTTCTCCGTATCTGTGGATAGTTCATGTGATTCTTCTCCTTTAAGCTGTTAATTTTATTGATGTATTTCCTATTACTGAACTAGCTTGGCATTCCTAGGATGATTCTTACTATGCCATTCTTTGGGCATATGGCCGAATTCTATTTGCTAGTATTTTATTTATAATTTTTGTTTCTATCTTCATGAGTAAGACTGGTCTGAAGTTTTCTTTTTTTCAAATATCTGTATTTGATTTTGGTGTTAACACTTATTCTGACTTCATAAAACAAACAAGCAGCACAGTTTATGGATTGTATTACATCCATATAATAAATAACACTGGTACTGGCTGGGCACGGTGGCTCATGCTCGTAATCGCAGCACTTTGGGAGGCCAAGGCGGGTGGATCACCTGAGGTCAGGAGTTCAAAACCAGCCTGGCCAACATGGGGAAACACCATTTCTACTAAAAATGCAAAAATTAGCTGGGCGTCGTGGCACATGCCTGTAATCCCAGCTACTTGGAAGGCTGAGGCAGGAGAATTGCTTAAACCTGGGAGGCGGAGGTTGCAGTGGTCTGAGATCACACCATTGCACTCTAGCCCGGGCAACAAGAGTTAAACTCCATCTCAAAAAATAATAATAAAATAAAAATTAGAAAATAAATAACACTGGTATTACTCTTTCTTTAAGAGACAGATAGAACTAAGCATGAAATCATCTGAGCTTGGTGCATTTTCCCTTATAGATCTGTAATCACTTTTTTGAGTTTTTCAATGATAATTGTTCTCCCAAGTTTTCTACTTTTTATTGCAGTTTTCATAACTTAAAGTTTACAAGAAAAGCACCCACTTCCTCTGTTTAAAAAATATGTTGATTAGAGTTGTATGAGGTATTTTTCTGTCACTTAAAAAATCATATGGATATCTGTGGTTATGTCTCCCTTCTCATTCTGAACCAGGTAATCTTACATGGAGGCAAATCTTAAAAAATGTAGATTCCATGTGGCCATTTATTTTCTTATATGGATGACATGGCAACTCAGGGACGCACACTTCTTTTCAAACATTGAAATAGTAAAAACATTGAGATTTAGTGTCCAGGACACTTGCAAGGAAATTTATATGAAAAAAAATGTTCTTGATTTAATTTGCAAAGAGACCAAGAAAAGAAATTCTCCTTCAGTGGTCTATGCATGAAACATTTCTGAGTTTTACAACCTGTATAGAATAGCGTTTCTATGCTACTAATTTGCTGCAAGACATTTTCAGCAAGACCAAGAAAATATGAACAGTGTACTATAAACCAGGATGATGCTACATTTCATCAAATAGTGAGTGTGCTGGGCTGTCAAGTTTACAGTGTTTCATTTACCCAACATCAGGTTTTTATACTATTCCTTAGCTTTGTGTTTTCAATATGAATAACTATATTTTAGTAAAGTTTTTGGCCAACTTATCAAAATACATTTAAAAAACACTGCTTTATTATTCTGCAGAGGACAATAACAACCTCTATAGCCATTTACATGCATTACAAAAAGGTGGGAAAATGTAGCTGGTATATTAAAGTTTTTTTAAAATAATAGTGGGCCATGTCATTATTGTTATTTTTTTGTATTGTTAAGACATCAAAAGGCAAAGATGATACTTAAAGTGAAAAAGTTTTGTGAATGGCATTCTATATATTATGTGACATGTGTGTGATATTCACATTTTATGTTAAATTCATATTTACAATTCCAAAATAAAAATAGTGCTGATTGTATGGCTCACTGTGGAATATGTCATAGTGTGCCTTTAAGTCTCTTCACAGATGTTTTGTATTCTGTTGTTATTCCATTTAATACATTTTTAATCATTTACATGCCAGGGTGACCATGCTTATGTTTTATAAAGTATTTTCTAGAAAAGTCTGTGTTACAATTAGATCATGATTCCATGATAATAAAACACTGTGAAAATTTATTAAAATGGTAAGATTTCTCCTTAGGATAAATTCCCTTCATACAATGAAACTAGATATTTTGCTCAAGGATTTCCTACAATTACTAAGTTTTCATTCCTGTAGGCATTCTTCCTAGCATGAATTTTCTGATGTCTACTGAGGTTTGGCTTCTGGTAGAAAGCTTTCCCACATTCATTGCACTCATAGGGCTTCTCTCCCGTGTGGGTTCTCCAATGTTTATTGAGGCATGACTTCTGGCTGAAGGATTTTCCACATTCTCTGCAACGATAGGGTCTTTCTCCTGTGTGCATTTTTCGATGTACGTTGAGGTATGACTTCTCACCAAATGATTTCCCGCATTCACTACACATGAAGGGTCTCTCTCCTGTATGTGTTCTCTGATGTTCTGTGCGGTGTGACTTCTGGGTGAAGGCTTTCCCACAGAAAAAGCATTCAAAGGGTCTTACCCCAGTGTGAATCCTCTGGTGTTTGATGAGGGTTGACTTATGTGAAAAGGCTTTCCCACAGTCAGTGCACCCATAAGGCTTTTCCCCAGTGTGACTTCTCTGATGCCTAATGAATTCAGACTTGTAGCAGAAGGCTTTCCCACACTCACTACAGACGTGGGGTTTTTCTGTAGGTGGAACCCTCTTCCGTTTGTACACGAGAGAATCACTTACTGTTGGTTTGTACATAAGTGCTGGGTTCTGGGTGAAAGCTTTCTCACAATGACTGCATCCCCAGGGCTTCTCTCCATTAGGTCGTCTACCATGATTTATACACTGAAGCAATTTCCCATAACCATAACACTCATCTTGCTTTTTTGCACAGTTTCTCTTAAAACCAGTGAAGTCTAAATTATGGCTCAAATTCTTTCCACGAGGGTTCCAGTTATTAGGGCTCTGGATTGAAGAAAAAAGATCAGAGCTCAGAAGCGATATTCTCCCAAACTTACTATAGTCACGGCTTTTTTCCTTGGCCAGTGTTTTCTTGCTTATGGCTGCACCTTGCCTCAAAATCATGTCTTGCTGTCTTTTCCTCTGGATATTAACTTGCCAGGTGTCTTCTGGAGAAAGTACAGTGAACCATCTTTATGAAACTTCATACCACTTGAGAAATGCTCTCAAAATTTAAAGAGTGCACAGCACATCAATACAGAACATGAACCATAACCCAAAGCACAAACACAGGGAAGAGTGTTCTGTGAATAAAGAGGATTCTGAAGACTAGCACAAATGGAATGCAATATAATCATAGAGTATAGACAGCAATAATTTCAAAGAAAATAGAATATTACAGAGCAGAGTTTGGCAAACTTATGGGGTCAGAAAATAAAGGCTTTGTGGCCCATATGGTCTCCGTTACAATTTCTCAAGTCTCCCACCGTACCATGAAAATATAGATAACATGTAAACATAAGAATGTGGCTGTGTTCTAATGAAACTTTATTCATAAAGCAGGTGGCCAATCAGCAGGCCATAGTTTGCCGATCCCTGTTATAGAAGAAAGAAGGTTAAATATTATGCAGTACCATGCAATCCAACATGTGAGACTTCAAGTGGCAATTCTGGCCTTACTTGGAGTTTGATAGATGTGCAGAATCTGAGGCCCCGCCCCAGACCTTCTTAGTCAGAATCTGCATTTTAGCAAGATGCCCAGGTGATTCCTCACACACTGGGGCTTAACAAGCACTGGTACAGCAGTCATCCAAGGGTGTATCATGTTGGGCTAGTTAGTTACCATATAAATGGCAAAGCTGTCTACAGTGAACCAGATAAAATAATAAAATCAACAAGACTAACTAGGACTTAAGTAAGAGTTCTTAACTTGGTGGGCAGAAATCAGGGGACTTGTGAACTTTGATGGAAAAGAAATTATAGTAAGAAAACAACAAAAAAAGAAATATCTTTGTTTTCACTGAGTTCTAACTACAATTGAACATTGTCTTTGACCATGAATAGGAACAACTAAATCAGCAGTATTAGCAGTTCCTGTGACTTGGTACTAGTTTGTGAACAGTGTTATTTTCATGTCACATTATTACGTTTATAATCATCTCTTCTTTGAGATCATGATAGTTATTAGACCTGATGCTAAACCTCATTAATGTATAAATTAAAAAGTACATCTGCTATTATATTGCTGAGTTTCACAATATTTTGGTAACTATTTTCTATCTACTTATTTTGATAATTACTGTACTTTAGTCATTTGCTTTATAATCTTATGAATTTTATTGTATTTTTATATGTAAGAATGAGGTCTATAGCCTTCAAAAGAATGCCTAACAAGTCCATGGCACAAAAATAATTAATAACCCCTCACTTAAAGACATTCAATCATCAAATCAAATAATCTGGGTCTGATTGTAGGAGATAACAGTGGAAAATTAAAAGTGAAGAGGGACTGGGCATGGTGGCTCATGCCAGTAATTGCAGCACTTTGGGAGGCTGAAGCAGGTGGATTGCTTGAGCCCAAGAGTCTGAGTCCAGCCTGAGCAGCATTATAAAACCCCATCTCTATGAAAAAAAAAAAAAAGAAAACTAGTCAGGTGTGATAGTGTGCGAATGTAATCCCAGCTACTCGGGATGTTAAGAGGTGGGAGGACCACTTGAGCCCAGGAGGTCTAGGCTGCAGTGAGCCATGATCATGCCACTGCACTCCAGCCTGGGTGACAGAGTGAGACCCTGTCTCAAAAAAAAAAAAAAAAAAGACAGAGAGAAAGATTTAAAGCCATTTCTCAGAAGAAAAAATCAACAAAACCACACATATGAATGGAACAGTTAGAGTGAGTGGTAAAGGCAGAAGATTCAAAATGACCACATGGTAGCAAAGCTCTGGAATAAAACCAAGATGAAGTGTGTGTGTGTGTGTGTGTGTGTGTATGTCAGGGGTAGCAAGGACAAATGAAGATGACTTTAGTTTTTGACACACAAAGAACAAGGTAAGTGCACACCTGTAGTGTAATCCACAGACTGGTTAAATGGAGGGGCTGGGCAGTGCAAGGGAGAAAAAAGGGCTCAACACGGCAAAGAGGCTGGTTGTGAAGATCATGTACTCTCAGAATGGATGAGTTCTTTGAGAGGGTTATATCACTGGAAACAGATCAAGTTATGAAAAACAGAAAATACAATAGTTCTTTGGAAGGAAAAGGCTGAGTTTGAGCCAGGTAAACAGAGAATACAGAGTAGTTGGAAAAAGGGAGGCTGACTAGACACAGTCTTGTGGAATTTGCAGTTATGAAATTTTCAGAAGAGGAGAAGAAGGAAGAGCAGGGCAGCTGATAACCAGGATACCACATCTCAGGAGGGCTGAAGAGTACAGTTTAATGGAGAAAAACACCCCAGAGAGCCCCAGAGGCAAAAGTTCAGAGGCATCCCTAAGAGCGGGCCATCCATCAACCCTCAGGGTACCATGGGTATTGCTGGAATGTCACAGAGCTGAAGGGAGAGGGGCAGTTAGTCTGTGTGTTAATCAGCGGTGGTTAAGGTGGTCCAGCTCAGCAATTTCCTTCACACCTGCCCACCCCAACATGGAATTCACTGCTTCCCCTTCTCTGATCCCACAGTCCTCTATGGGAGTGATTTAAATTTGAGTCCGGAAATTAGGGAAAGGATGGGTAATGAGGCTGCATATGGCAGGTAGCTCTGAAGCATTTAATCTGGAAAGTGTCAGAACAGAGGATAGGAAGCAGGAAGAGGAGAATCACAGAAGCTTTTATTTGCAAGAATACCTGCATGTGAAAGATTCTGGAGAAAGAGAGATGGACTAAGCACATAAGGGCAGAGATGCAATCAAGTAGAGGCAAGAAAAACACTCAGATGGGCAGTGGGTTTGCATGGAAGTGGAAGAGTCATTCATGCGGCTGAAGCTCTTGGAGGAAAGTGAAGGCTTTTAAGAGAATGCTGAACAAAATTCCAAAGGTGCCAGCCTCCTTCAGGACCCCTTTTGCTAGATTTATCACACTTACCCCAACAGTGGCAGCCCAGGCATGCTGCCTCACCAATCCATGGTGCTTCTTCCTGCTCCAGCCTGAGGATCACATCTGGTTTGGTGCCTTCATAACCTGTTCCGGGGAAATGATCCAGGCCTTGGGCTGAGCTCCTTGGTCTTCAGGGCCTCTCAGGCAGCTTTAAAGGCTGCACAACAGACATTATACTTGGGAGGGGACTAAACACACACCTTGTTCAGAACCAAAAGGAATTAGTAATCCAGGACCATGGAAACTCAAGCCACACCCACTGAGGCAGCACAGGGTAAGAATGTATTCTGTGCTGCCAGATGCCGAGGTTCAAATCCTGATTCTGCTATATACTAGCTGGGTGACTCTGGGCAAGTTACTTCACCTCTCTGTGCCTCAATTTCTAAATCTGTAAAAGAGTGGTACTAACAGTAACTAGCTCAAAAGGCTTTTATGAGGATGAAATAAGTTAATACTTTTAAGGTGGCTAAAACAGTTTCTGGCACATAGAAAAGTGCTAGATAACCACTAAATAAATTACTAAATAAATATTTCAGAGGTTCTAGGTACTTCAGTTCTTTGAGACAGAGTTTTGCTCTGGTCGCCCAGGCTGGAGTGCAATGGTAAGATCCCTGCTCACTGCAATCTCCACCTCTCAGGTTCAAGTGATTCTCCTGCCTCAGCCTACCCAGTAGCTGGGATTACAGGTGCCCGCCACCATACCCAGCTAATTTTTGTATTTTTAGTAGAGACAGGGCTTCACCATGTTGACCAGGATGGTTTCAAACTCCTGACCTCAGGTGATCCATCTGCCTCAGTCCCCCAAAGTACTTCAGTTGCTTTTAGCAACTGAGAAAGGAAAGGTGGTCATTCAAACATAATCTGCATTGTATGGTGAAGGTGTGCTTACCCACTGAGACGAGGTTGCTATAGGTTTCCAGCATCACATCCCGATACAGAGCCCTCTGAGTAGGATTCAGCTGGTGCCACTCCTCTTGGGTGAAGCCCACAACCACATCTTTGAATGACACAGGTGTCTGTTGAAACAAAAATGACATTAAGTCATGTAGAAAAAAATGTTTGTGCAGGGCTAGGCATGGTGGCTCATGCCTGTAATACCAGCACTTTGGGAGGGCAGATGCTTGAGGTCAGGAGTTCAACACTAGCCTGGTAAACATGGTGAAAGCCCATGTATACTAAAAATACAAAAATTAGCCAGCCATGGTGGTGCACACTTGTAATCCCAGCTATTTGGGAGGCTGAGGTGGGAGAATCACTTCAACCTAAGAGTTGGAGGTTGCAGTGAGCCAAAATCGCACCACTGCACTCGAGCCTAGGTGACAAAGCGAGACTCCATCTCAAAAAAAAAAGTGTTTGTGCAAGAGATGGTATTGATTTTCATTACATTTACAGGTTAGAGCTTATCATCTATCTGGGAGGCCTTTTACATTCTTGGCTTTGTATATGGTGGGGAAAATGAAAATCACATTGGAAGCTAACTACCATTGCCATTCATACTTTGAGTCAACAAACATTGAAGACCTACTGTGTGTTTCACCCAGTGTTGGTTGCTGTGGTCTCAGTCATAAAAGGGTCCTGACCCCAAGGAGCCCACTGTCTGGCACAGAGAGAGCAACATGTAAAACCATCAGAGTAACAGTGTCACAAGAGCTGTGATGGCAGGACATCCAGGCTATGGCATATAGAGAAGTGAATGACCTGTTAAATTTTTCAGGGTCTGGTTATTCCTCAAAGACCAGGGATATGGAGAGCTGAGTCTTTCTTCTCTGCAGGAAGATGGAAAACTGCATTCTATGCGGGGGGGCAGCATGAACAAAGGCCTGGGGGCAAAACAGTGATTTTAGGGGTGGCAAGTTACTTAGTAACAAGAGAAAAATATGCAGAGGCTGGGTGTGGTGACTCACGCCTGTAATCCCAGCACTTTGGGAAGCTGAGGCAGGCAGATCCCAAGGTCAGGAGATCAAAACCATCCGGGCTGTCACAGTGAAACCCCATCTCTACTAAAAATACAAAAATTAGCTGGGCGTGGTGGCAGGCGCCTATAGTCCCAACTATTCAGAAGGCTGGGGCAGGAGAATCGCTTGAACCTGGGAGGCGGAGGTTGCAATGAGCCAAGATTGCAACACTGCACTCCAGCCTGGGCAACAGAGTGAGACTCCATCTCAAAAAAGAAAAAAAGCACACAGAGGTCTGCCACTAATTAAATGATAGACTTTAGGACAATGAAAACTCTATCAAAGAAGAAGTCTATGCAGAAAGCATATTCTAGAAGGCATGAGGTGAGCTGCTTGCATTCTATGTGAAGTGGTATAATGCTAATTTTAACTATGAAAAGTTAAAATCTACATTGTATCCCTAGAGTAACCATGAAAATCATAACGTGAGGTATACCCGATGTAAATAAACAGAATATGCTTTCTAACAGCATGTCTAATAATACTCCTGTGAGAAAAATCTCCATCTATGAGTCTGCTTTCCTGAGAACTCAGCCTGTATGTATTTACTAAGTGTATGTACATACAAACTGTACATACTTACGATGCATCCCTTTTTTATTCTAGGACAGTTTCCCCGGGAAGGAAAACTGGGCTACTTAACGTGATACTCACCTGGTAGTTGATCATTTTCTGCTGTTCTTGGAAAAAGATCCAACACCTGTACACACGTAGGGGGAAGAAGATGGAGAAGGAGAAAACAGAGAACAGCGTGTGAGGGATTAGGTCTGTCTTGGAAATTGCAAATTCCCTTTGTAAATCTTGTACAAAAATCCATACTTTTAGCTGGGCGTGGTGGCTCACACCTGTACTCCTAGCACTTGGGGAGGCCAAGGTAGGAGAGTTACTTGAGGCCAGGAGTTAGAGACCAGAGTGAGCAATATGGCAAAACCTTGTCTCTACAAAAAAGATAAAAAGTTAGCCAGGCATGGTGGTGCATGCCTATAGTCCCAGATACCCAGGAGGCTGAGGTGGGAGGATTGCTTGAGCCCAGGAGGTCAAAGCTGCAGTGAGCCACGATCCCACTACTGCACTCCAGCCTGGGTGACACAGTAAGACCCTGTCTCAAAAATTAAATATAAATAAACAAACAAATAAATATCCTTTATCTCTTGTTTCAAATACTTTGAAATATTGTATAGGTCATAAAGCACAGACCATAAAGCATAGCTAGTATAGTATCTAAATGCCCCAAACCCCAAGACATGTAATGATCATAAAAGGAAAAAAGGTAACTTTGCCCTGGAGAAACTTGGCAGCATCGCTTAGTCAAGCGATCAATTAACGTGACCAGTAATGAGACAGAAGACATCATGTGCCTCCTGTGAAGGGTACAACATCCCTTCTGTGGCATTCATACTCCAAATGAACCTGAACCTAATCAATGAGGAGACATCAGGCAAAGCCATACTGAGTTACACTATACAAAATAACCTACCTATACTCTTCAAAAATGTCGACCTCATGGAAGACGAAGACTGAGAAACTGCTCTTGATTAAACGAGACTAAAGGGATGTGTCACCTAAAGGCAGCATATGATCCTGGATTGGAACCTGCAATGGAAAAAGAAAAGGTGCCACAGGGCCAGGCGCAGTGGCTCACACCTGTAATTTGGGAGGCCGAGGTGGGCAGATCGCCTGAGGTCAGGAGTCTGAGGCCAGCCTAGGCAACATGGTGAAACCTTATCTCTACTAAAAATACATAAATTAGCCGGGTGTGCTTGCAGGCGCCTGTAATCCCAGCTAATTTGGAGGCTGAGGCAGGAGAATCACCTGAACCGGGAGCCGGAGGCTGGAGTAAGCCCAGATTGCACCATTGCATTCCAACAAGAGGGAGACTTCATCTCAAAAAAAAAAAAAGAAAGAAAGGTTGCTATAAAGTGACAAAGTGACAGTATTAGTTGACATCTGATTATAGATTGGACTAGTCTAGTCTTTATTCTATATTAGTCTAGTTATGATTATTAAATGGTTATAATGCTGACTGGGTAATCAGTGTTAACCGCCCGGTTTTGAAAACTACTGGTTATATAAGAAAATGTTCTCATTCTTAGGAAATATACCCTGAAGTATCATGTCTGCAAGTTAGTCTTAAGTAGTTAAAGAAAATAAAGAATAAGAATGATATATATTTATGACAGGACAGAATCATCTATATACATATATATTTGTATATAGAGAGAGCACATGCAAATATGGCTTTATATAGATGAACCTAGGTAAGGAATACATAGGAGCCCACAGTAATATTCTTGCTTTTTTTTGGAAAAAATTTTTCAAATAAAATGTTTAATTAAAAACAAAACAAAACGAAAAGCAAAAACTAGGCAGGCACAGTGGTTCATGCCTGTAATCCCAGCACTTTGGGAGGCTAAGATGGGCAGATCACTTGAGGTCAGGAGTTTGAGACCATCATAGTCAACATGGTGAAACCCCATCTCTACTAAAAATATAAAAGTTAGCCAGGCGTGGTGGTGTGTGTCTGTGATCCCAGCTCCTCAGGGGGCTGAAGCAGGAGAATTGCTTGAACCAGGGAGGCGGAGGTTGCAGTGAGCCAAGATTGCACCATTGCACTCCAACCTGGGCGACAAGAGTGCAACTCCGTCTCAACAAAAGAAAACAAAAGAAAATATACAGTAGGTCCATAAATTCTGCTGCCACCACCATTCTGAGAATCCAGGGTCTTTTCTACTGAGTCAAAATGGAGTGAATTCATCACATTTCAAAAGGCCAAGTGAGGTGCCAAAAATGACAGGAGGGCAGCTCAGTCTAGAAAGATCCAGCAAGAATAAAGGAGCAGATTGGCTACACCCCATACCACAAGATAGCAGAACACCTGGGCTAGATGGATGTCCCCTACTCCTGACAGAACACGCCTATCGTACCTGCAGTGAGACTCTGGCCTCCCTACCTCTCCCTTCATTCTGTCTCCCTGGATCTTGGCCCAACCCTCCTCTCATTATTTAGCCAAGGTGAGTCCCTAGAAAGAGTAATGTCTTCAGGCTGGGTCTTGCTCCACTTCTGGCTCAGGGATGAAGCTATTTCCTTTTATGTGAGAGTCTTTGCTCTGACAAGAGGTATGGGGCCTGGGTGATTGCTCAGGAGGGAATTTTTGTCCCAAGTTCCCTTCTCCTGGACAGAAGGTCATTAACATGGCCTGCCTGGGCGCTTATAGCTCCATATCTCAACAATAACTCACATTCACCTGCAGGGCTTGGCAGGGCCTCCTGTAGATGTTGTGACCAAGGTCCTGTGGCTCTGCTGGCAGGAGCTAGAGAGCCCTACCATGCAGCAAGGTGGCAGGAGCCAAAGGTCTGAAGGGCACCCAGAAAACCTGAAGGTAAGCAGATCCCATGGTGACAGTCATCCAATTGTCCCTCCCCAAACAGTCCCTGGGGCCTCAGGGGGAAAAGCCTACAGAGCTGTGCAGGAGACATACCTGAGTAATGGCTCCGCTCTGGGACTGGGGCAGGGGGAACTTCCACAAAGACCCTTGTGTCTGAGTCATTCCCTCAGCCAGGGAATGACTCAGATACAAGCTAGAGGCCAAGTAATTCTTCTGACTGAGGGAATCTAGGCCAGACACTTTGCCTCTCTAGGCCTGACACTTTGCCTCTCTAGGCCTGTTTCCTCACCTGTGAAAACAGAAAGAGGCTGTCAAACAGAGACTCAGGAGCCAGACAACCTGGGTTCAAATGCAGGCTCTGCTATTTACTGATGTGTGTTATTGAATGAGTTACTTAGTCTGTCTGTGTCTCAGTTTCCCCATCACTTATTTATTATTTTACCCTTCTTTAATTTCTGATGGAAAAAGACATTTTCCTCATATATTTATTGGCCATTTGCATTTCTTTTGTAAACAATGTTTATACTCTTAACTTACGATTTTCCTGAGTTGTTTATTTTCAAAAATTAATTTACAAGTGCTCTTTATACATCGAGGCTATTAATCCTTTGACATATTTGTTATAAACATGTTTTTATAGTATGACGTTTGTCCTTATTTGTCATTTGTCCTTAAACTGGACTTATTAAATTCCAAATATCAAGCAAATTTTTCTGGTTATTTTTAATTATCTACTTGTTGATTTTTTCCCCTTATACTTTCTGCTTCTGGTAGTATTTTTAGTAAAAGTCTTTTCCATGAGATTATTAAAATGATCTTTTTATCTTATAAGATTGGCAAAGATGCAAACTGTATCTCTTACATTGCTGGTAGGAGGGTAGGACATTTCAGCTTCCTGAAGGGCATTTATATCAGAATTTTTAGAGTGCACACTCATTAAATCACTCTTGGACATCCAACAATATGTCCCAAGGAACTAATTAGTCTCACTAAAGTAAAAGATAAAGGTACAAGATGTTCGCCTCATCTTTGCTTACAAAAGTAAAACAACTGGAAGCAATCAAAATGTGCCAGCAATAATTTATTTTTTTCATTTATCTATGTATTTATTTGAGATAGGCTGGAGTACAGTGGCATGATCACACTTGCTGCAGCTTCGAACTCCCAGGCTCGGGTGATCCTCCCACCTCAGTTTCCTGAGCAGGAGGGACTATAGATAAGCACCAGCACACCTGGCTAATTTTTGCTTTTTTTTTTTTTTATTGAGAAGACACGATTTCACCATGTTACCCACGCTGGTCTTGAACTCCTGGACTCAAGAAATCCACCTACCCTGGCCTCCCAATGTGCTGGGATTACAGGTGTGAGCCACCACACAAAGCAATTAAAAGACCGGTGGGCTGATATTGGTGAGTGACAGAATAGAACCCAAGACAGGCAATAGAAATAGTAATGGAGGCCTGGCATAGTGGCTCACGTCTGTAATCCCAGTACTTTCAGAAGCCGAGGTGGGCGGATCAACTGAGGTCAGCAGTTCAAAACCAGCTTGGCCAATATAGCTGAAACCTCATCTCTACTAAAAATGGAAAATATTAGCTGAGTGTGGTGGCAGGCGCCTGTAATCCCAGCTACTCAGAAGGCTGAGACAGGAGAATCGCTTGAACCCGGGATGCAGAGGTTGCAGTGAGCCAAGATCATGCCACTGCACTCCAGCCTGGGTGACAGAGTGAGACTGCATCACAAAAAAAAAAAAAGAAAGAAATAGTAATGGAAGCCAGGCATGGTGGCTCACGCCTATAATCCCAGCACTTTGGGAGGCCGAGGTGGGCAGATCAACTGAGGTCAGGAGTTCCAGACTAGCCTGGCCAACATGGTGAAATCTCGTCTCTACTAAAAATAGAAAATATTAGCTGGGCGTGGTGGCAGACACCTGTAATCTCAGCTACTGAGGAGGCTGAGACAGGAGAATCACTTAAACCCAGGAGGCGGAGGTTGCAGTGAGCCCAGATCATGCCACTGCACCCCAGCTTGAGTAGCAAAGCAAGACTTCACCTGAGAAGCAAAAAAGAAAAGAAATAGTAATGGAGTGGTATACTCCCTGACTTGGAAGGGCATTTGTGATGTATTTTGAAGTAGGAAATACAAGTCAGAACATACAATGTGAAGCATAATTCTATTTTTAAGATTATGTAAGTCCAAATCTATGAAAATATTAACAGTTGTTTTCTCTGAGTGAAGGGATTGAAAGGAATTTACATTTCATTTTTGATGTGTTCATTTTCTAACTTTTCCAATAGCCTCATAATTATATATTTATTTGGATAATAGGAATAATAACAATAACAACAATAATGACAAATCAAAACAAACACAGTCTTATGTAGGAAGAACAAATAAAAGTATGACACATCATAGGACTGATGGAAATAGAAAAAAAAAAACTAGCTTGTATTTATTGAGCCCTGATCTCAACTCAAGCACAGCGTATGGTTATTTCCTCATATTGACTTATTTATTCCTCACACTACCCTCTAAACCGAGTCCTACTCCATTTTTAGATAAAGGCACGGTGCCGAGAGAGGTGAAGAATTAGCACCCAGCCGCACTGAGATACAGATCCCACTAGCCTGGCTGTAGCACTGGGTTTATAACCTCCCAGTCTTGCTGCCTCTTGGAGACAGATTTGTCTTCTAAAAGAACAATGCAACATTTGATGTCCACATTTTGTTTTTTTGAGACAGAGTTCATCTCTCATTGCCCAGGCTGGAGTGCAGTAGTGCAATATCGGCTCACTGCAGCCTCTACCCTCCTGGGTTCAAGCGATTCTCCTGCCTCAGCCTCCCAAGTAGCTGGGATTACAGGCATGAGCCACCACACCTGGCCTAATGTACTCATTGAATACAACTAAGATCACCTCCAGCTGCAGAAATAGACTAAAATATGAAAGCAGGAAACAGTAATTTGATACATCTGGTAAAACTATAAGGAATATTTTCTTCAATTTCCTTCAACAAAAAGGTAAAATTAGTAATTTCTCTTTTTTATTTAAAAATGTATTTTTTCCTACTGGGGATGCCCATCTGCACACAGAGCCAAGTGAGGCAGACAAAAATCAGTGATTGAGTAACGAAATGTGAAAAACAAAGTTCCCTTCCTCCCTCAGCCCCAATTCCTCCCTAAAACTGAGCAACTATGGGGAGAACCCACTTGAAGATGAAGTCAATCATTATCTTTCTTGGTAAAGAGTCAATCTTAGGCCGGGCATGGCGGCTCATGCCTATAATCCCAGCATTCTGGGAGGCTGAGGTGGGCAGATCACTTGAGGCCAGGAGTTAAAGACCACCCCAGCCCACACAATGAAACCCCATCTCTACTAAAACCACAAAAATTAGCAGGGTTTGGTGGCATGCACCTTTAGTCCCAGCTACTCAGGAGGCTGGAGAAGGAGAATTGGTTAAACCTGGGAGGCAGAGGTTACAGTGAGCTAAGATCACACCACTGCACTCCAGTGTGGGTGACAGAGCAAGAATCCAGATTAAAAAAAAAAAAAAAAAAAAAGTCAGTCTTGGAAAGCAGTAGTGCCCTGTAGTCAGTCACTCTTCCAGCAGCATGGCAGCCATCTGATGGGCACCATCTCAGCATTGTGACATGATTGTGATTTACACATCCTTATCATTAGTCCCCAACATTTGAACTCAAAAGCCATATTTTTCCCATAGATGCCATCATCTGGATGCTCTTGGTCACAAATCTATGGTTAGAGAGATCTAATCATAGATGTCTCATTGCCATACACAAAAGTGAACTCAGTATCTTCTCTCTCAACTTTTTCTTCCTCTTAGGTCACAGCTTCTACCTCCCAAAGCTGTATGTTTTAAAGTTTTGTCTAGCACATTAACTCTTATTACTTATTTTTCATAAATGTCCTAGATATTCTCAAATGTTTCATCTTCAACATAAGCTATAGAATTGTTCTGTTAAAAATTGGAGCAAAGAGATCCCTTCTAAATATTTTGAGTAACATTGTACTGAACTTGTCTATTCATATAAGAAAATGTTGACAATTTTGAAAATTTTTGAGCCTTCCAATTGAAGAACAAGGCTTCAACATTTATTCAAGACTTTCTTTACGTCTCAAAATGTCATGTTTTATGCTTTCACATGGGTATTCCAATTTTCTTTTTATATCTGTTACTGGATAGTCAACTGTGTTTTCAGTTACGATTCTAAATGGCATATTTTTATCCATTTAATTACTGACTGCAACTTTAAAAATTCATCAATCCATTTTCCTATAGTCATTTTAAACCAGTCACCTTACTGAACTTCCTTAAGAACTATAATGGTTAATCTTCAAGAGCTTTTGGGATACACAATTATTTCATCCACAAATACAGTTTTTTCTTGTCTCATCCAATATTTATGTTTCTTACTTCATTCCCTGATTAACTGCACTGGCAGGTAGGTACTCTAGAAGAAAGCAAATTAAAGCAGGGACAGGTTGTTCACTTGAATGTGAACATATGCAGAGTTCTGCCATTACATCTGCTACTGATTTTTCACTTGAGACATAGAAGGTCTTTTCAAGTTAAGGAAGTATCTAGGCCGGGTGCAGTGGCTCATGCTGGTAATCATAGCACTTTGGGAGGCAAAGGCGGATGGATCATGAGGTCAGGAGTTTGAGAACAGCCTGGCCAAGATGGTGAAACCTCATCTCTACTAATAATACAAAAATTAGCCAGCCATGCTGGCAGGTGCCTATAATCCCAGCCACTCTGGAGGCTGAGGCAGGAGAATTACTTGAACCCGGGAGTCGGAGGTTGCTGTGAGCCAAGATAGCACCACTGACTCTAGCCTGGGTGACAGAATAAGACTCTGTCTTAAAAAAAAAAAATCCAAATTGTTCTCTTTTATTATGTTTTTTAAAATCCAGAGCAGATGTTGAATTTTATCAAATACTTTTTTCCCATCTATGATGTGGCTATGTATGCTCCCTTGTCCCATTAAAATGGAAAAATTCATTAATAAATTATTAAAATAATATTGAACTTACTGTACTTATACTTTTAGGATAAATTTCCTCTCAGTCATAATGCATTATTTAACATATTACTAATTTTGCATATACATTTATAAGAAGGTTGGGCTATGGTTTTCTTTTGAAATACCACCTTTTCCTGTTTTTGGAATCAATGCAACAATATTGGCTTTATTAAAAAAAAAATAAGGGGTGATAGTTTCTTCCTTTATAAATTCCCGGAAGAGTATCTATCTATCTATCTATCTATCTATCTATCTATCTATCTATCTATTTATCTACTGGTGACAGGGTATTACTCTGTCACCTAGGCTGGAGTATAATGGCACAATCATGGCTCACTGCAGCCTTAACCTATCAGGCTCAAGCGACCCTCCCACCTCAGCCTCCCAAGTAGCTGAAACGACAGGTGTACAACACCACGCCCAGACAATTTTTATATTTTTTGCAGAGATGGAGTTTCACCATATTGCCCAGGATAGTCTTAAACTAAAGAATAGTGTGTTACTTGGAAGTCACTTTAAGACTCACTAAGAAATCACCAGTTGACCTATCTTAATCTGATCATTGAGGTGGTTTACAGGAACTTTTTCAAGTGTTTTAATCTTTCACAGCTATTGATCTTTTCATTTTCTCTTCTTAAGGAAGTTTTACATATGCATTCCTAGAAAATCATCCTTTGCATGTCAGCTTTGAAATCTATTAAAGTTACAAAAATATTTCTTAAGAATATGGTTATTCCCCTTTTTACATTCCTAATTTGTATATCTGTTCATTTCCTCCCAACTTGGTAAGGTTTGATAATGGTTTATCTCTATATTATTTATTTTTATTAAAATCAGATTTATCAGTTTTACCTTTTTTCTTTTTTAGCTCAGTAATTTTTCTTTTTATATTAATTCCTTCCACTTCTCATATATATGTTCTAACTTTCTTGACTGTTTCATCAAGACAGAAAATATAAACTACTGAAAACCAATCACAGTTGGGTATAACTCAATTGAGACACCACACCACATTCGCTCATCTAATCTTTTCCATCTTCAATAAAAAATACATAATGGCTGGACATGGTGGCTCATGCCTGTAATTACAGCACTTTTGAAAGGCTGAGGTGGGCAGATCACCTGAGATCAGTAGTTCGAGACCAACCTGAGCAACATGGCGAAACCCCATCTCTACCAAAAATACAAAAATTAGCCAGTCATGGTGGTGCACGCCTGTAATCCCAGCTATTAGGGAGGTTGAGACAGGAGAACAGCTTGAATCCAGAAGGCGGAGGCATATATTGTGGTTAGTTAATTGCTGTGATCACATACAAAATGTATATTACTTAGGAAATATACATTAGGGGTAAAGGGCCATCATGTCCACAACTTACAATCACATGGTTTGGAAAAAGAAAAATTAACATGTTCACAGAGAGAGAGAGAGAGAGAGAGAGAGAAAGTCTCTGCACACACAACAAAATGTTAACAATTACAATATGGGGTAAAGGGTATAACAGGAATTTCTATACTATTCTTTTTTTTTTTTTTTTTTTTTTAGACAGAGTCTCACTACGTTGCCAGGCTGGAGTACAGTGGCATGATCTTGGCTCACTGCAACCTCTGACTCCCTAGTTCAAGTGATTCTCCTGATTCAGCCTCCCAAATAGCTGGGACTACAAGCACGTGCCACAACGCCCAGCTAATTTTTGTTATTTTTAGTAGAGACGGAATTTCACTACGTTGGCCAGGATGGTCTCGATCTCTTGACCTCATTATCTGCCCGCCTCAGCCTCCCAAGGTGCTGGGATTACAGGTGTGAGCCACCACACTCAGCCTATTCTTGTAACTTTTCTAAATCTGAAATTATTTAAAATCAAAACCAAAACAAAACAGTAATTTTTTACGTCTGTAGAAAGTTGTGCAAGATGGGAAGAAGATCTGTGAGATGAAGAAGAGATTAGCTGCTTTCCCATATTTCCCATATTGTCAGGTTGTATGTGAGGAACAGGCTTCTCTGCTTGGGAGTGAATCTACCAGAAAATTGGAATCCCTACGGCAACCTCCGCCTAGAACCTTGCATTTGTTGAGTCACCACTATGCTTGGCCTTCAAGCAACCAGCCTCTAGAGAGACAATTTTTCATTGCTTCATTCAAGTCTCTCTTGTCAATGCTCAGTCTCTGAAGACTAAGAGATTTTGACCAAAGGACTGAAAATCCCCTTCCAAACTACCTATTGAGAAGAATCCTTAACTGTTACCTTCATTCATGGAACACTACTAGAAACCTACCTTAAAACCTCAAGGTCAGGCTAGGCATGGTAGCTCACACCTGTCATTGCAGCACTTTGGGAGGCCAAGGAGGGTGGATCACCTGATGTCAGGAGCTCGAGACTAGCCTGCCAACATGAGGAAACCCTGCCCCTACTAAAAATATAAAAATTAGCTGGGCATGGTGGCCCATGCCTGTGGTCCCAGCTACTAGGGAGGCTGAGGGAGGAGAATCGCTCAAACTTGGGAGACGGAGGTTGCCTTGAGCTAAGATCACACCACTGCACTCCAGACTGGGTAACAGAGCAAGATTCAGTCTCAAAAAAAATAATAATAATAACCCCTCAGGGTCTAGTTCACGGTGTATGCTTTTGGCTTCCAGAGAGAATAAGAGAAAAGAGGCAATCTCAGACGGCCAAGCCAGAACTTCAGGTTAGAATTTCTTTTTTTCTTTTTTTTTTTTAGACAGAGTCTTGATTTGTTGCCCAGACTAGAATGCAATGGTGCAATCTCAGCTCACTGCAACCTCCGTCTCCCAGGTGCAAATGATTCTCCAGTCTGAGCCTCCTGAGTAATTGGGATTGCAGGCACCAAAATCCATGCCCAGATAATTTTTGTATTTTTGGTGGAGATGGGGTTTCACTGTGTCGACCAGGCTGGTCCCTAAGTCCTGACGTAAAGTGATCTGCCTGCCACAGCCTCCCAATGCTGGGATTACAGGTGTGAGCCACCATGCCTAGCCTTCAGGTTAGAATTTGTCCTGAAGTTCATGTGGTTTCAAAATTTCAAACAAAATTTCCTCATGGTATAAATGCCTTGGCTTCACATTATTTATATGATTCAAATGGAATCCTATCAATTCAGTGAATATGAGTCAATCAAGTGGATTCATAGGGGACATATAAAATTCAATTCAAATTCAAAAGCAGGCAAAAGTAATCTACTGTATTAAACCCTAGTTACTCCTGGGGTGGCAGGAGGTATTGACCAGTAAGGACACTTTCAAGGTCTTAGAAGTGATGAATATCTTGATCTAGGCTTTGGTTACAGGATTCTGTAATGTAAAAATTCAATGGGCTACACCTTAAAGATAAGCACACTTGACTACATATGTATTATGCCTCAATTTTTTAAAATAATTTTTTTTTAAAATAGGGTCTCATTCTGTCACCCAGGATAGGGTGCAGTGGCACAATCATAGCTCACTGCAACCTCAAACAACTAGGCTCAGGGAATCCTCCCATCTCAGCCTCTCCAGTAGCTAGGATCACAAGTGTGTGCCACTAAACCGAGCTAATTATTTTTGAGACAGAGTTTCACTCTTGCCCAGGCTGGAGTGCAATGGCGCAAGCTTGACTCACTGCAACCTCTGCCTCTGGGTTCAAGTAATTCTCCTGCCTCAGCCTCCCAGGTAGCTGGGATTACAGGCACTTGCCACCACACCCAGCTAATCTTCTTTTTTTTTTTTTTTTTTTTTTGTATTTTTAGTAGAGATGAAGCTTCGCCATGTTGGCCAGGCTGGTCTTAAACTCCTGATCTCAGGTGATCTACCTGCCTTCGCCTTCCAAAGTGCTGGGATTACAGGCGTGAGCCACTGTACCTAGCCTGCCCAGCTAATTTTTAAATTTTTTGTAAAGATGGGTTTTCACTATGTTGCCCAGGCTGGTCTCAAGCTCCTGGCCTCGAGCGAGCCTCTTACCCCAGCCTTCCAAAGCACTGAGATTATAAGCGCAAGCCACTATGCCTGGCCAAAAAAGGAATATTTAGTGGCCTGGAAAAGTGTCTGTTATATAAATGAAATTATCTCGATTCGAACTTAGAAATTCTGTTCAAACACAGCCACATCTTGCCTCTCCCCGTGGTGCTTCTCCCTGCAATGAATATCCCATTAAATTAGAGATCAAAAACAGACTAAACTAATCGGTAAGGTTAGAAGCTAGGAGAATGCTTCCCTTTGGCAGAGTAGTGACTGGGAGGGGCATCACGGGGGCATGGTGCTACAATGTTGTTTTCTGATCTGAGTGCATTACCCAGAGGTATTCCCTTGCAACAATTCATTGAGCTGCATATTTACACATGTTTGCATATATCTTATAACATAATAAAAGGTTTATGTTAAAAAAAACTTAAAAAAAATTATTTTGCTCTGAAACCTGGCATTGAGCACAGTATAGGTGGTGAAGGGAATCAACTTGGGAAAAAAATACCCAAACTCCTTACCCTGGCTTATTACTTCACCCATGTTAAGCAGCTATCTGTCTTCCATTCTGTGCAAATGAAAAGCAGGGACTATCTGCCTTTAAAACTAAAACATGACCTATATGGGTTCTGAAAGATATTACCTGCCTTAGCAATCAGCTGCCTTTATTTCTTAAGAGGCATTGTGCATTGTCTGAAGGTTACATAAAGATCAAAGGCAGTAATTTTTTAAAGTTAAAATATTGTTTTGGCATTGCACCTTTTCATTAGAGTAATGGTTCAAATCTTATTTCCTAACTCAGAAACAGAAAGTCAAATACTGCGTGTTCTCACTTATAAGATAATGGGTACACATGAACATAGAAAACAGAATAATGGATGCTGGTAACTCTGAATGGAGGGAGTTACAAGATAGATACAATGTACATTATTCAAGGGATAGTTACACTAAAAGCCCAGTCTTCCCCACTATGAAATATATCTATGTAACAAAACTGCACTTATAGCCTCTAAATCTTTTTTTTTTTTTTCTTTTGAGACAGAGTCTCACTCTGTTGCCCAGGCTGGAGTACAGTGGCACAGTCTCAGCTCACTGCAACCGCCACTTCCCACATTCAAGCGATTCTCCTGCCCCAGCCTCCCAAGTAGCTGGGACTACAGGCTTATGCCACCACGCCCGGCTAATTTTTTGTATTTTTAGTTGAGATGAAGTTTCACTGTGTTAGCCAGGATGGTCTCGATCTCCTGACCTTGTGATCTGCCCACCTTGGCCTCCCAAAGTACTGAGATTACAGGCATGCGCCACCACACCCAAACCCACTAAATCTATTTTTTAAAATCTTATTTCTATTTTATTTGCAATCCCATCTCAGCCATTTTAATATAGTTCAATTTCAATTTCAGTGAAGAAAGCTTTCTAAAAGTAGCTTTAAATTTTGTTTTGTGGTTCTTGTGGCTTTATCTTTTTTGAATTTTTCTGTCAGGACTTAATAAGGAACTAATTGAGGCTAAACATGGCCATACCTAAAACATATAGGACAAGGCAAAAAGACTCTCAGAATACAATAAATTCCAAATCTAGTTTCTCTTCCTTTGATAATTTATTTTTAAGTTGAGCCTAGATAAAAATATTTTCTAAACACTCTCAGTTTGCTCCTTCAGCCATATCTTTTACATTATCATTTTATTTTATTTTATTTATTTTTTGAGACAGAGTCTCATTTTGTCACCCAGGCTGGAGTGCAGTGGTACAATCTTGGTCCACTGTAACCTCCACCTCCTGGGTTTAAAGGATTCTCCTGCCTCAGCCTCCAGAGTAGCTGGGACCTGAGGCGCCTGCCACCATGCCTGGCTAATTTTTGTGTTCTTAATAGAGGTAAGGTTTCACCATGTTGACCAGACTGGTAACTCCAGACTTCGAATGATCCGCCCACTTCAGCCTCTTAAAGTGCTGGGATTACAGACATGAGCTGCCACGTCCAGCCCACATTATCATTTTAGATACTTACCCAGTAAATTTGTTTTCCAACCACAAACAAGGTCACATCTATCCCAGCTGTCACAGAGTCAGAATGGATTGCCAGAAACCAGGCTCACTCGTGGGATGCTGTCACGGATGCATAGGTCGTTACCTTTGCCAGAAAGAACCTTAAAGGAAACATTAGGAAAAAATATGCATTAGATCCCTAACAAGAACATCCCTAACAAGAACATCTTTAATAACATGTTACTTTAGATAAGTTTAGCAGGCAATCCTTTCAAATTATTTTCATTATCGTGGAGAACAATAAAAAGGGGATGTGTTCAAAAAGAGTTTTGAGATGGGCCTTGGTGGAGAGGAATTGGCTGCTATTCAGCTAAGGAGTGTCATGTGAGTGAAATGTGTTTCCATTATGCAGGCTTGCAGCCTCAAATCTGTGATTTTCCCATCCCCAGTCTCTACATTTCAGGAGCCTCAATACCAACCCCTATAAGCCTCCTAATCAGACACATAGTGTCCCCAATCACAGGCCTCCAGTCTCCAACCCTCAGAGGTTCTCATAGTCATTGATATGCCCGTATGTTCAGATCTGACCAGGAAAGACTACTGGTCAGTAACTACAAAGCACACTGATCATATCTGATTGCCAGTGAATTACACAGATCCCAGTCATGAACCCACACTGATTGCCGATGATATCCCAACGCCTGGGGATCAATTGTTGATTCTCACACTCTCATTCCCACCCACAAGTGACAGTCCAAATCACCGAGCCTCATTGAGGCGTACCTTTAAGATAAGCACACTTGACTCTATTCTCCATTCCCTGATCTACAAAAGTCCAATCATTAATACTCTCCGATCCTCCACCCATAATATGAAGGACGTCTCAATCACCGATGACCCAAAACATTTCTCCAAACATTAATCACCACTGACCCCCCTCATAAATGGACACCAAAGTTTCCACAGTCACCAATTCTAGTACCCAAAGTATTACTGCCCACAGAACTTAGAACTTCCGATCACTGATCCTCTCGGGCTTCGGTCATTAACCCTAAAGCTCTCCAAACCTGTGTCTGAAAAATCCCACTTGACCCCAGACCCATGAAGACCATTACAACTGACCACTATGCACCCTGCAAATCAAGACATTTCACAGAACCCGCGTTTATTGATTCCCACACACTCCCAATCTATCTTCTTCAGAGACCGTGCCACTGACTCCCGCAAATCTCTGCCCGCCACCACTGAGGCCCCGCGAGGCTCAGACGCCCAATCTCTTAACCCTTCGGTCACCTTGTCATTGAACCTTACGAGCACCCATAACTGACCCAGTCGGCCACCGTAGTCGCCGGGTCACTCTCCTCCACCGGTCTCCAGGTTTGACCGTTTCTCAAACCGACCCTTCCCATTTATGCTGGATCCGTGCCCTCAGTCCGAAATTGATCGTCCTGCCACGCCGCCTCACTGCAGTATAAGGTCGTCCCATCCTGAATGGCCGGTGCGCAGACTCAATTGCGACATTTAAGCTATCAGCCGCCACCCGGCAACATTCCAGAGAACAGGATTCTGGGTTTCTCAAAGCTGTAATGGGACATATGATGGCGGCTCCTGCTTGACTCTTACTGGGGGCGGCCATGTTTAAAGCTGTGCCGTACAACAGATAATTAAGCCCTTTGCTAGACCAAAAGATCAGGCTATTTTAGGATAGGGAGAAGCAGGCTTCCCTGGGTCCCTAAACAGAGATGTCGTCTCTGCTCTTAACTCAGCATCTCAGATGCCAAAACGTCCTGTGACCGACATGGCGGCGCCCAGACTTCAGAGCTGAGCTTTCTTTGTCTCCGGCAACCTCGTGAGATGGCCGCGTACATTTTTACAGCTTCTTACGTGCAATGGGTGAGGCCTTTCCGAGGAGGAGCTCCCCTATGACAATGTAAAACATTTTTCTGAGCTGGCTCTAGGGGTTAGAGAGCAGCCAAGAGACCTGGTTTTCTATTACGGTGACAGAGACAGCCTATGAGGGGGCGTGACCTTCACGGAGAGGGCGGAGCCGCAAGGAAAAGGCGGGGCCGCCGCAGCAGTAAGAGATCTGAGTTCCTAGCGCATAATGGGAAGGAAATGTTGAAAGCAAGGTCTTTACGTAAGGAGGCTTGCCCGAGAAGCCGACCTGAGGGAAGGATATGAGTGCAAGCAGTTTATTTGGCAGGTAGGACATGGAGAAGTGAGACGGGACAGAAGTGAGACGGGAGGGATGGCAACGAATATACAGTGCATCGATGAGCAAATTAGGTCTGCGATCAGTGGGGGCTCGGTCAGCTTGGCAACTCTGCGGGACTGTGTAGAAACCACTTCCAAGCTGTCACACCCACCAGGCCGATGAAGCTGAGATATGTATACAACATTTATCTTCCTCATTGTTTTAGGGCCACTCCAGAGGTGTTAAAGCCCCAGCACTTCCTACCTGCCTCATGGGAAGGTCTCAGGCTGAGTCTGTAGGTTCCTGCAGTAAGAAGCCAGCGGTATGCATAAGATTGCCCAGGGGTGGTGGCTGGGTACCCACAGCGTTCCCTACAGTCCAGCCTTGAATACCACCTAATGCAGTATTGGAACATCTCTGGAAAATATTGCCTTGTCTTGTGAAAATGAATTTTTTTTTTTTTTTTTTTTTGAGACGGAGTTTCGCTCTTATTACCCAGGCTGGAGTGCAATGGCGCGATCTCGGCTCACCGCAACCTCCGCCTCCTGGGTTCAGGCAATTCTCCTGCCTCAGCCTCCTGAGTAGCTGGGATTACAGGCACGCGCCACCATGCCCAGCTAATTTTTGGTACTTTTAGTAGAGACGGGGTTTCACCTTGTTGACCAGGATGGTCTTGATCTCTTGACCTCGTGATCCACCCGCCTCGGCCTCCCAAAGTGCTGGGATTACAGGCTTGAGCCACCGCGCCCGGCCGAAAATGAATTTTTAAATAAATCCGAATTCCAACTGGTTATCCTAGCGACTGATTCAGTAACTGACCTCCGAAATGGTTCCCAGTGATTCCTACCTCCTGGTATTCACACTCTTATGTAGTCCCCTCCCACATTGTATCAATGTTGGACTGTGAGACTAATAGAATACTGTAGCAGTGTTAGCATTTCCACTGCTGATATTAAATATAATAATAAAAGACACCTTGACTTCTGTCTTGAAGTCTGCTGCCCCCTCTTTGAGAGAAGTTATTCATGAGGACACTGAGACAGACTATAGAGAGGCCCATGTAGAAAGGAACTGAGGGGGCCTTCCTATAACCAAGTGGATCACTCTTGGAAGCACATCTCCCAGCCCCAGTAAAACCCTGAGATGACTGCAGGCCCTGCCAATAGTTTGACTGTAACTGCAAGAGAGACTCAGTCACAACCACTGAGCTATAGCAGCTCACATATTCCTGACCCTCAGAAAGTGTATGAGGTCCTAAATGTTTGTTGTTTTAAGCTTCTAAGTTTAATTTGTTATGCATCAATAGATAACTTTGATGCTGTGTCAAAATGCTACAATTGACATTTCTGAATTCCTTTTTTGTTTGTTTGAGACAGAGTTTCGCTCTTGTTGCCCAGGCTAGAATGCAATGGTGTGATCTTGGCTCACCAAAACCTCCGCCTCCCAGTTTGATTTTCCTGGGGTAAAGCCCTGTTTTTCTTTTCTTTTCATATTTCACCAGGTATGGGAAGTTGTGGATTTATAACCAGAGTAAATTAAGGAATTTCACATTATGAATTGAATTTGAGATGGACTGGGCTGGTGATACCTGGAAAGGGTAAATGAAAATCCACTCTGGAGGCACCTTCTGCCTCAAGGAGCCTCCACAAGTAATATTGCAGGAACAAGGACCAGCAAGTTGTCACAGATATCCAGCATGCAAGAGAACAGAACCACATGAATGAGATCAAATAGATACAACAGATAGTATAAGCAGATTCATCTAACAGAGTAGCTTTGAACTAGGGATGTTGCTTTGGTTTGGGTGCAAGGCCCTCATTCTACTTCTCTTAGCCCACAACTGTGAGTCTTCAAGAAATATGAATATACATTACATTGACAGCTAGCCCTTGTTATCTACTGTCAGTACATACCATGTCACCACTAATTTCCCATAAAACCTGCCTCCCCTCCAAAGTCTTTATAGGAGCTGTAGTAGTTGCTTTTGTTTAGATTATGGGGTTTATTTCCCACTGTATCCTCTATAAGTGGTGGTTGATATTGTTTATTTCTAATCAGCACTAATTTCTACCTCTTTTTGTGCTCTTACCTGTGTTTCAGGGACTGGAAACCTAAGAATTTTACTTCCTAGACTATTTGCTACATGTCATCTAAAGAATCTGGTTACTGCAAAAGATATGGTAAATAAGATTTAGATAAAGAAGGGAGGTAGATGCCTTTTTTTTTTTTTTTTTAATAGCAGTGAAGTGATATATAGACCAGCAGATATAGGCATCTAAGTGAACTCATCAGTCACCAGCAACAATTTTCTGAAACTTCCTGACCTCCAGATTGCAGCTTCCTTAATGTGAGTTTAAAACCAGCCAGATGCTACTCTTAAGTTCCATGCATATGGCAAGGGTCCAGGAAATAAGAAACAGGGTTAAAGGGGTGGTGTCATGGGGCATTTACTTGAATTTTTTATGCTATAATTTTCTCATCTTTAAAATGGTGATAATAATCAAATTGTCAGTTATTAAATAAACTAACACCGTGAAAAAGAAAATTTCTTCAAGGCTGTTTTTGCTTTCAGTAACAGTTTCTGAAAGCCTTTCCAGTTTCTGCCCATTCTCATGTTTGAGGTTTGTCTTATGGACATATTCTACTTCCAGTTCTGTTTGTCCAAACTCATCAAATATTCCTTAAGATTGGTGTTATTTATTTATTTATTTAGAGATGGAGTCTCACTCTGTTGCCAAACTGGAGTGCAGTGGCGTGATCTAGGTTCACTGCAACCTCCAACTTCTGGGTTCAAGCGATTCTCCTGCCTCAGCCTCTCAAGTAGCCCAGACTACAGGTGTGCAGCAGCACGCCCAGCTAATTTTTGTATTTTTAGTACAGATGGGGCTTCACCATGTTGGACAGGATGGTCTCTATATCTTGACATTGTAATCCACCTGCCTTGGCCTCCTAAAGTACTGGGATTACAGGAGTGAGCCACCCTGCCCAGCCTATTTTATTTTAAACTACATAAGTCATACCACAATAAAACTGATTTAAAGTATATGGTACTTGTAAAAAGTAACTAAACCTGGTATATAAAAATATATAGAAAATTTGAGTTTTGGCTGAAGACTGAAACTATTATAGAAACAAAAAATGGGCCAGGCATGGTGGTTTATGCCTATAATCCCAGCACTTTAGGAGGCTGAGGTGGGCGGGTCACTGAGGTCGGGAGTTCAAGAGCAGCCTGGGCAACATGGTAAAACCCCATCTCTACTAAAAATACAAAAATTAGCCAGGTGTGGTGGTGTGTGCCTGTAGTCTCAGCTACTCAGGAAGCTGAGGCGTAAGAATCGTTTGAACCCAGGAGGCAGAGGTTGCAGTGAGCTCGCACCACTGCACTCCAGCCTGGGTGACAGAGTGAAACTCTGTCAAAAAAAAAAAAAAAATCAACTCCAAATGACAATTTTCATTACTTTCAAATAACTAAAATAAAGGACAATAGATGTGAAGATCAGATTACACACAGGAAACAAAAAGTTAACCAAGTGGAAAGGAGGACATGAATTTTGTAGTAAGAGTTTGAGAAGAAAATGAGAAAAAAGCTAGTATGGGCACAAGATATATAGTAATTAAGTCTTATGTTTATTAAATCAGGGTTCTGAAATTAAAAGAAGTTCAGAAAGTAGAGAAAATATTAGAAGATTAGAAAAGTGGTAGATGAAAAGAAGGCACACTTTTTTGGCAAATGAAAATAACATATTTTTATTTTTGTATTTCATGTGACCATGATTAGTTATGATTTTATAATCGCTCCTAACATCCTCATTACAGATTACTTTTTTCTTTTCTTTTTGAGTCAGGGTCTTGCTCTGTCACTTAAGCTGGAGTACAATGGCACCATCTTGGCTTTACTGCAGTCTCAACCTGTTGAGCTCAAGTGATCCTCCCACCTCAGCCTCCCAAGTGACTGGGACTACAAGCATGTCCCAACATGCCTGGCTAATTTTATTTATTTGTAGAGATGGAGTCTTACTATGTTGCCCAGACTGGTCTCAAACTCTTGGGCTCTTTGTTATCTTTTTTAACTGACAAGGGCATACTTTCAAGAAACAGGTCTGTGACGGGCATGGTGATTCATGCCCATAATCCCAGCACTTTGGAAGGCCAAGGCAGGTGGATCACGAGGTCAGGAGATCAAGATCAGCCTGGCCAACATGGTGAAATCCCATCTCTACTAAAAATACAAAAATTAGGCGCACACCTGTAATCCCAACCTCTCGGGAGCCTGAGGGAGGAGAATCGCTTGAATCCAGAGGCGGAGGTTGCAGTGAGCCGAGATCGTGCCATTGCACTCCAGCCTGGGCGACGGGAGCGAAACTTCCATCTCAAAAAAAAAGAGAAAGAAACACATCCGTAAAAAGGCTAATGAAAAGGAAATTATAGCTAAGATAATGAGAAGAAATCTGCTGCAACCAAAAACAAAGACTTAGAAGCTTGCAAAGTTAAAAAAAAAAAAAAAGGACTCTGAATGGAAATCAGTGGAAGCCAGAAGATTTAGTGCTCTGAGGAAGTCACATACTGTGAAAGAGGAACTGGATATCACTCAAGAATAAAAAGGGGCTAGACACAGTGCTCATGCCTATAATCCTAGCACTTTGGGAGGCTGAAGGGGGCAGATTGTTTGAGGCCAGGAGTTTGAGGCCAGCCTGGGCAACATGGTAAAACCCTTAAAAAAAAAAAAAAAGAATAAAAAGGAAAGAACAGATGAAATAACAGATAACATGAATTAGAAGGCCAAGGATGGCCATGGTTAGATACATCTTTTTTTTTTTTTTTTTTGAGACAGACTATTGCTCTGTTGCCAAGGCTGGAGTGTGGTGGCAATCTCAGTTCACTGCAACTTCCACCTGCCAGGATCAAGCAATTCCCCTGTCTCAGCCTCTCAAGTAGCTGGGATTATAGGCACCTACCATCATGCCCAGCTAATTTTTTTTTTTTTTTTTTTTTTTTTTAAAGGTGTGGGGTTTTTCCCATTTGGTGGGGCTGGTTTCAAACTCTAGAGTGATCCACCTGCCTTGGCCTCCCAAAGTGCTGGGATTACAGGCATGAGCCACCATAGCTGACCTCAGTCATTCTTTAATTGCAAAACCTTATTTGTTCATAAGAAACAGACACAGAGGAATATACACACATGAATAAAGCTCCATCACAGATACGGAAGACAAGAAGAGAAGGACGTGGGAGGCCTTATTTTGGGAAGCTGAGGCAGGCAGATCATGAGGTCAGGAGTTCAAGACCAGCCTGACCAACATGGCGAAACCCTATCTCTACTAAAAATACAAAAATTAGCTGGGCACGGTGGTGCACACCTATAATCCCAGCTATTCAGGAGGCTGAGACAGGAGAATCGCTTGAGGTTGCAGTGAGCCAACATTGTGCCACTGCAATACAGCCTGGTGACAGACTGAGACTCCATCCCAAAAAAAAAAAAAAAAAAAAAAAATGCACTGTGCTATAGCTAAGATTACACAGTATCTCAATCTAAAGGTTATTAATGAGGCAATAGGGAAGAGAAGAGGGATTTAATTTTTATCTACTGCTTTAACTTCCACTTCTCTGGAATGTGGTGGACAAGCCCTCTCCCTCACTCTGCCATCCTGCTTCTTGTTGATATTTTCAGTCATTCAGGTGTGGATGTCTGAGGCTTCTCTTTGAAAGGAAACGCTGGAGGTTCATGCAGGAGAAATCAATCCCAATAGCCATGTAGATCCTAGACATTTGTGCAAGAGTGGTGAATTTTACATAAAGTCTGCAGTTTTAGTTAACAATACCATCCCCAAATTACTCTCCTCTTCTGCATGCATGGACTCTGGTCAGTTAGGTGTTATCATTAGGGAAAGGAGAAAAAGGAGTTACAGGCACCTTCTTTAACCTCTTTCTGCACCTCTTGTCAGTCTAAAGGAGTTCCTCAGGAGAGTTTTGTGGTTAGGTGGTGGTGTGGTCCACTTATTTTTGAAAAGGTGACCCCTCAAAGAAGGGAGGAGCTTCCTAATAATCCCAAAGTTATTATACCGAACAGGAAAAACATGAAAGCCTTTCCTCCAGGGACTGGAACAAGAAAATATGCCATTTTTACCACTTTTTTTTTTTAAGATGGAGTTTTGCTCTTGTCGCCCAGCCTAGAGTGCAATGTCATGATCTCAGCTCACTGCAACTTCCAACTCCCCCGTTCAAGTGATTCTTCTGCCTCAGTCTCCCGAGTAGCTGGGATTACAGGCATGTGCCACCACACATGGCTAACTGTGTATTTTTTAGTAGAGACGGAGTTTCTCCATGTTGGTCAGGCTAGTCTCAAACTCCCAACCTCAGGTGATCTGCCCACCTTGGCCTCCCAAAGTGCTGGGATTACAGTCATAAGCCACCACACCCAGTCCATTTTTACCACTTTTATTCAACATAATACTAGAAGTCCTACCCAGGACAATTAAGCAAGAGAATGAAATAAAGTGTACCCATATTAGAAAGCAAGTTATAAAATTGTCCTTGTTTGCAGATGATATGATCTTATATTTAGAAAAACCTAAAGATTCCACCAAAAACCTCTTAGAACTGATAAATAGTAAAATTGCAGGATACACAATGAACACACAAAAATCAATAGCATTTATCTATGCCAACAGCAAGCAATCTAAAATAGAAATCAGGAAGTCAATTCCAGTTACAATGGCTAAAAGGAAAATGAAATACCTAGGAATAAACCTAACCAAAGAGGAGAAAAATCTCCACAATAAAAACTAAAAAACACTCATGAAAGAAACTGAAGGGAACACCAAAAAAAAATGAAAGGATATTCCATGGCTGTGGATTCAAAGAATTAATAATATATTTTTTTCTTTCTTTTTTTTTTTTTTTTGAGACAGAGTCTTGCTCTGTGGCCAGGCGCCAGGCTGGAGTGCAGTGGCACAATCTCAGCTCACTGAAACCTCCCCCTCCTGCGTTCAAGCAGTTCTTCTGCCTCAGCCTCCCAAGTAGCTGGGACTACAGGCATGCGCAACCATGCCCAATTAATTTTTGTATTTTTAGTAGAGACAGGATTTCACCATGTTGGCTAGTATGGTCTCGATCTCTTGACCTCATGATCCACCCGCCTTGGCATCCCAAAGTGCTGGGATTACAGGCATGAGCCACTGTGCCCGGCCAGAATTAATATTATTAAAATGTCCATACTACTCAAAGACATCTACAAATTAAATGCAATACTTATAAAAATATAAATGCCATTTTCACAGAAATATTAAAAAGAATTATACAATTCATTATCGAACCACAAAAGACCCTGAATAGCCGAAGAAATCCTGAGCAAAAAGAACAAACCTGGAGGTGTCATGCTACCTGACTTCAAAATACACTACAAAGCTAAGATAAGCAAAAGATCATGATACTGGCATAAAAACAGACATATAGACTGATGGAACTGAATAGAGAACCCAGAAATAAATCTGCAAAATTAGTGCCAACTCATTTCAATAAAGGTGCCAAGAACATACATTGAAGAAAGTACACTCTCTTCAACAAATGGTGTTGGAAAACTGAATATGCATATACATAAGAATGAGACTAGACCCCTGTCTCTCACCATAAAAATAAATTCAAAATGGATTAAAGACTTAAATGGCAGACCCAATACTATAAACTACTAGAAGAAAACATTAGAGAAGGGCTGAGCACATTGGTCTGGGCAAAAAGTGTTTGGGTAAGACCTCAAAAGCTCAGGTGACAAAAGCAGAAATAGGCAAATGAGATTATAACAAGCTGAAAAGGTTCTGCACAGCAAAGAAAACAGTTAAGTGGGAGGGATCCAAAATGGCTGATTAGGAGTACCTCAGTATTGCAGCTACCAGCGAAAGTGCGGAGGGTGAGTGGACCCCATATTTCCAGACGGATTTTTATTGCCCACAGACCAGGAGATTCCCAGATGGAGGAGCCCCATGGGTCGCGAGCACGGCTGCTTTGGCTGGTGCAGCTGTTTTCGTCTGTGTGGCTGTTATCCGTACAAAATACGTGGGTCCAGGCACCGTTTTAACTGGCGATTGGAGCTCCTGGCAGACAGAGTCGCCCATTTAACTGATTAAAAAGGGGACTGAAACAGGGAGCCAGGCCAGGAGATTCGTGGGCAAAAAAGCGCCACAAATCTCAGTACAGCTGTTTCAGCCGGCGCAGGCACAGTGGGTCGCCGCACGGGAAATCACACAGATCCCAGCACCTTTTCAACAGGCGACTGGAACACCTGGTAGACAGAGTCGACCGTTCAACTGCAAAAAAAGGGGGGGCTCTGAGACAGGGAGCCAGGTTATCAGGCTTGGCTAGTCCCAGCCTCTGGATTGAGAGTTTCACAGCAAGCACAGCTCAACCCGGGATGGTCCAGCTCTGTCGGGGAGGGGCGTCTGCCATTACCGAGCCAGTCCACCACTATGGAGGTAGTTTGCCATTGCTGAGGCAGCCTGCCATTACAGAGTCCACCATTATACAAGTGGGCCGCCATTGCCAAGGCAGTTCTAACTACACCCGTATAAACAGGACTGCAGGGAAATTCACACGGCAGCTGGGTGGAGCCCACAGCAGCTCAGCAAAGCCTCTGCAGGCAGACAGTGACAAGGCTGCCTCATCGCTGGGCAGGGTAGCCCTGAAAAAACACAGCGGCACAACAGAAACTCATAAATAAAGCCCTAACTCCCAGGGACAGAGCACCTGGAGAAAAAAAATTTTAAAAGGGGTTTATGAGTTCTGCTGCAGCAGACTTAAACGTTACCTGCCCAGCAGCTCTGAATGAACAATGGCGCTCACAGCTCAGCACTTGAGCTCCAATAAAAGACAGACTGTCTCCGGAAGCAGCTCCCTGACCCCCATATATCCAAAGAGTCACCTCATAAAGGTGAGCTCAGACTGACATCTGGCAGGTATTTTTCTGGGACAAAGATAGCAGAAGAAGAAAATGGCAGCAACCTTACTATTCTGCAGCCACTGCAGGTGATCCCCAGGCAAGCAGAGCCTGGAGTGGACCTCAGCAGTCCTACAGCAGAGGGGCCAGACTGTTAGAAGGAAAACTAAGAAACAGAAAGAAATAACTTCATCATCAACAAACTGTACGTCCACTCAGAGACCCAATCTGAAAGTCAAAAACTACAAAGACAACAGGTGGATAAGTCCACGAAGATGGAAAGAAACCAGTGCAAAAAGGATGAAAACACCCGAAACAAGAACACCTCTCCTCCTACAAGGGATCACAACTCCTTGCCAGCAAGGAAACAAGGCTGGATGGAGAATGAGTGTGATGAATTGACAGAATCAGGCTTCAGAAGGTGGGTAAGAAGAAACTTCTGTGAGCTAAAAGAACATGTACTAACCCAATGCAAAGAAACTAAGAACCTTGAAAAAAGATTTGATGAATTGCTAATGAGAATAGACAATTTAGAGAAGAATATAAGTGAATTGATGGAGCTGAAAAACACAACATGAGAACTTCACGAACCATGCACAGGTTTCAACAGCTGAATTGACCAAGCAGAAGAAAGGATATCAGAGGTCAAAGATCAACACAATGAAATAAAACAAGAAGGCAAGATTAGAGAAAAAAGTGTAAAAAGGAATGAACAAAGTCTCCAAGAAATATGAGACTATGTGAAAAGACCTAATCTACATTTGATAGGTGTACCTGAATGTGATGGAGAGAATTAATCCAAGCTGGAAAATACTCTTCAGGAAAACTTCCCTAACCTAGCAAGGCAGGCCAATATTCAAGTCCAGGAAGTACAGAGAACACCACAAAGATATTCCTCAAGAAGAACAACACCAAGGCACATAATCGTCAGATTCACCAGGGTTGAAATGAAGGAGAAAATGCTAAGGACAGCCAGAGAGAAAGGTTGGGTTACCCACAAAGGGAATCACAGCAGATCTCTCAGCAGAAACCCTACAAACCAGAAGAGAGCGGGGGCGAATACTCAACATCCTTAAAGAAAATAACTTTCAACCCAGAATTTCATATCCAGCCAAACTAAGCTTCATAAGTGAAGGCAAAATAAAATCCTTTGCAAACAAGCAAGTACTCGGAGATTTCATCACCACCAGGCCTGCTTTACAAGAGCTCCTGAAAGAGGCACTAAACATAGAAAGGAACAACCAGTACCAGCCGCTCCAAAAACATACCAAATGGTAAACGGCATCAACACAATGAAGTAACTGCATTAACTAATGGGCAAAACAGCCAGCTAGCATCAAAATGGCAGGATCAAATCCACACATAACAGTATTAACCCCAAATGTAAATGGGCTAAATGCCCCAATCAAAAGACACAGACTGGCAAATTTGATAAAAAGCCAAAGCCCATCGCTGTGCTGTATCCAGGAAACCCATCTCATATGCAAGGATATACAAAGGCTCAAAATAAAGGGATGGAGGAAGGTTTACCAAGCAAATGGAGAGCAAAAAAAAAAGCAGGAGTTGCAATTCTTGTCTCTGATAAAATAGACTTTAAATCAACAAAGATCAAAAGAGACAAATATGGACATTACATAATGGTAAAAGGATCAGTGCAACAAGAAGAGCTAATGATCCCAAATATATTTGCACCCAATACAGGAGCACCCAGATACATAAGGCAAGTTCTTTTTTTTTTTTTTTTTTTTTGAGAGGGAGTTTTGCTCTTGTTACCCAGGCTGGAGTGCCATGGCGCGATCTCGGCTCACCGCAACCTCCGCCTCCTGGGTTCAGGCAATTCTCCTGCCTCAGCCTCCTGAGTAGCTGGGATTACAGGCACGCACCACCATGCCCAGCTAATTTTTTGTATTTTTAGTAGAGATGGGGTTTCACCATGTTGACCAGGATGGTCTCGATCTCTTGACCTTGTGATCCACCCACCTTGGCCTCCCCAAGTGCTGGGATTACAGGCTTGAGCCACCGTGCCCGGCCTAGGCAAGTTCTTAATGACTTACAAAGAGACTTAGACTCCCACACAATAAGAGTGGGAGACTCTAACACCCCATTGTCAATATTAGACAGATCAATGACACAGAAAACTAAGAAGGATAACCAGGACTTGAATTCAGACCTGGACCAAGTAAACCTAATAGACATTTACAGAACTCTCCACCCCAAATCCACAGAATATACATTCTTCTGTTTGGGACAAGCTTTATCATTATCCAGAATGTGTCTCCAAGTAGAAAGTTTGTGTGATTATTGCACAACTTCATTTTTTTTTTTTTTTTGACAGAGTCTCACCCTGGCACCCAGGCTGTAATGCATGATCACAGCTCACTGCAGCCTTGACCTCCCCAAGCTCAGCTGATCCTCCCACCTCAGTCTCCCAAGTAGCTGAGACTTCAGGCATGCACCACCACACCTAGCTAAGTTTTGTATTGTTTGTAGAAATAGTTTTTCACAATGTTGCCAAGGCTGGTCTTGAACTCCTGGGCTCCAGTGACTGCCTTAGGAATCAAAATGCAGGGAATACAGGCATGAGCCACCACACCTGGCCCAAATGATTCTCTTCTATCAGGGATCACAGTCCTTACACAAACCAATTATTACATCTGGCTCCAACAGAAGGTCATGTTTTTTGACACTGGTGATGTCACTGGAAAGAAACACTCTTACACATTACTGGTAAGAATATAAATTAGCCGGGCACGGTGGCTCAAGCCTGTAATCCCAGCACTGTGGGAGGCCGAGGCGGGTGGATCACGAGGTCAAGAGATCGAGACCATCCTGGTCAACATGGTGAAACCCCGTCTCTACTAAAAATACAAAACATTAGCTGGGCATGGTGGTGTGTGCCTGTAATCCCAGCTACTCAGGAGGCTGAGGCAGGAGAATTGCCTGAACCCAGGAGGCGGAGGTTGCAGTGAGCCGAGATCGCACCATTGCACTCCAGCCTGGGTAACATGAGTGAAACTCCGTCCCAAAAAAAAAAAAAAAAAAAATATATATATATATATATATATATATAAATTAACATTTTGAAAAGTAACTGGTCATAATCTATTAAAATTTAAAATGCATGCATACTTTTGACTTGGCAGTATATAAACAAAATACAAGAATAAGCACATAAAGGTATTTATTGCACTAGTTTGCAGAAATAGAAAACTCAACCTGAATACTCAGCTTATGGGGAATGGGTATACCATGGCATTGCTGTTACTAGATTGCTACGTGTAATTCTGCAGGCATTTAGAAAAAGAAAAGCAAGGTGCAGAAGACAAATACCAACAAAATGTAATGTACAGACCTCATTTAAATCTGGACTCAAACCAACTATTATTGCGAAAGGCTGACTTATCAGTTCAAGATACATACTAAAAATATGTAGGGGGGAAATGGTATATAGCATATTGGTTGTCTTTAAAATATCCCAGTGGAAACTTATTGGGAGATAAAACAAGAAAGGCAAAAACAGGGTGATTATTATAGAGGTTATGGGTACACTGTCCTCTTTTATTTTTGGATATGTTTAAGTTTTAAAATTAAAACAAATTAAAGTGACAGATATATTTGCAGTTATCCTACTATAGTATACTGTTACCAGACTGAAATAAGACCCATACTTGAGCACAGAAGAAAACGTCAAAAAATAAACAGGGCTGGGCGCGGTGGCTCAAGCCTGTAATCCCAGCACTTTGGGAGGCCGAGGCGGGTGGATCGCGAGGTCAAGAGATCGAGACCATCCTGGTCAACATGGTGAAACCCCGTCTCTACTAAAAATACAAAAAATTAGCTGGGCATGGTAGTGCGTGCCTGTAACCCCAGCTACTCAGGAGGCTGAGGCAGAAGAATTGCCTGAACCCAGGAGGCGGAGGTTGCGATGAGCCGAGATCGCGCCATTGCACTCCAGCCTGGGTAACATGAGTGAAGCTCCGTCTCAAATAAATAAACAAACAAACAAACAAACAAACAAACAACAAAGTTTTAACAGATGAGTGCGATACAACAAAGGTGGTTTTTTAAGAAATCATTTAGCCGGGTGCAGTGGCTCACACCTGTAACCCCAGCACTTTTGGAGGCTGAGGTAGGTGGATTACTTGAGGTGAGGAGTTCAAGACCAGCCTGGCCAACATGGTGAAACCCTGTCTCTACTAAAAATACAAAAATTAGCCAGGTGTGATGGTGTGCAACTGTAATCCCAGCTACTCAGGAGGCTGAGACAGGAGAATCACTTGAACCCAGGAGGCAGAGGTTGCGTTGAGCTGAAATCATGCCATTACACTGCAGCTTGGGCAACAAGAGCAAAACTCTGTCTCAAAAACAAACCAAAAAAAACCCAAACAGACAAAGATAATGTATTAGATAACAGCACTGCATATAAAAAAGGTAAGTATTTCTTGGGAACATTTGTTTTTCTATGAACAGCTTTGTACACAGTAACTCAATTTTGAGGTCTTGAGTTCCGAGAATACTGTGCATCATTTGCTTGGGATCAGACATAGAAGAACTGTAGGCATTGATGGCTGCTCCAGTATATTATTCTCACTCATCTTCACTCACTGAACACCATTAATCTCTTCTGATCATCATCGATTTCTCATCATCAGCCCTCATTCAACAACATTCTAATTAGTACATTTAAATTATTTAAAGCTGTTTTTATCTTACTGAATTTGTGTCCATTACGTGCTAATACATTACATTTATTGTCAATACAGTATCTATTGAAGTATAGAGGGAAAATATAATTCATACATTATGTTTTTCAAAATCACTGCATGCACACATATATCTGGTAATTAACTGTTAACTGGCTTTTGAATGTTTTACATTATTCAGAAGCCCTGACGGAAGTCATTTAGGTGGTTTAAGTTGAATTCAAATTAAAATTGGTTAGGATTTTTTAATGAACTGAAAACATAGTATTTTTCCTATTTAAAATAATGGGGCCAAATAAAAATAATTAAAAAAAAATAAAATAATGGGGCCAGATGTGGTGATTCACACTTGTAATCCCAACATTTCAGGAGGCTGAGGCAGATGGACTGCTTGAGCCTAGGAGTTCAAGATCAGATGGGGAAACATAGGGAGACCCCATCTCTAAAAAAATTTTTTTTAAAAAGGAGCCAGGCTGTGGTCAGTAGAGGAGGGCTAGGGGAGACACAGCAGGGGTGGGAAGGGTGGGAAGGGATAATGAGGGGAGAAATACCAGATGTAGGTGACGGGGGATGAAGGCAGCAAACCACCTTGCCATGTGTGTACCTATGCAACAATCCTGCATGATCGGCACATGTACCCCAGAACCTAAATTACAATAAAAAAAAAAAGATTAAAAAAAAAAAGGAGATTGGCATGGTGGTGAACAGCTATGGTGACAGCTACTCAGCAGGCTGAAGTTGGAGGATCGCTTAAGCCCAGGAGGTCAAGGCTGCAGTGAGGTGTAATTGTGTCACTGTACTCTAGCCTGAACAAGGAGAGGGAGACACTGTCACACACAAACAATAAATAAACGAAATGTAGGCTCTGAGATCTGGGTCTCTAAAAATTTACTATTCAGTGTACAGAAATAGGTTAGATTCAAATGAGGAAAAAATGTAGTTGGTAAATTTTGTTTTTATTTCCATTTAAGGCAAATACATATTTTATACACACACACAAACACACATACATATATACATGTATATATTACGATGTATTATATATTAAGACATATTAATATTTTATATATATAACTACCTTGACCATCATTTTGTTGTTAAGTTCTTTTTCCCTTAAACTAACAAGAAAATCTGGGTCAAAAACTTTTGCTTTCAGAATTTGCTGTAGAAAAATAATCTCTCCTTCACTTTCTTAAAAAACAAAACAACAAAAGACATCAATAGCCCTAAAGCAATTTCTGCAAGTTTCTTTCTGGTATGGATTATCTGATGCTGCAAAACTGATGTGCTCTGAAGTCCTTCATATCTTTACTACACTCTAAAGGTCTTGTTCTAAAATAAACTATCTGTTGTTCAAAAAGGGATACATGATAAGAGAATGCTTGCATTTTTTTATTGTACTCATAAAATATTCCCACCATTTGAGTTCTCTAACAGTATGTAATGATAATGGTAATCATTTTAATAATAAATATCAGATATTACCCAAAGGGAATTATATGTATTTAATTATTTATAATTTCATCATTATAATAAAATTACAGTATTTTACAAATGAAATTAAGAAATGTATCTGATTTCAGCTAGGATATGGTGAAATGGAGATGATCCTTGATAAAGGATATAATTCAGCTTTATATTCTAGGGTTATACAAATGTAAATTATCTAAGGGGTTTCTGAAGTCATTCTGCATCCAGGTTAATATAGGCCTTCTAAGAATGAGTCGATTCTAAGCAGAAGCAAAAGGATGTCCTACATTCATATAGATATAATATTGATGATGAAGACCTTCTTATATTTAATCACATTCCAGGCTTTCTCAATTATGAAGCTTTATATGTTGAGTAAGTTGTGAAGGACGTCTAAAGTCTTTGCCACACTGGACACATGTATAGGGTTTCTCACCAGTATGGATCCTTTGATGCAGAGTAAGTTCTGAACCACGACTAAAGGCTTTCCCACATTCCTTACATTCATAGGGTTTCTCTCCAGTATGAGTTCTCAGATGTTCAGTAAGGTGTGAACCACGAATAAAAGCCTTCCCACATTGTTTACATTCATAAGGTTTTTCACCTCTATGAATTCTCTGATGTTCACTAAGCTGTGAGCCATAAATAAAGGCCTTGTTACATTCCTTACATTTGTAGGGCTTTTCACCTGTATGAATTCTTTGATGATATGTAAGTTGTGTAGTACGAACAAAGGTCTTCCCACATTCCTTACATTCATAATGTTTCTCACCATGAATTTTCTCATGTTGAGTAAGATATGCAACACGAATAAAAGCCTTTCCACATTCCTTACATTCAAAGGGTTTCTCACCTGTATGAATTCTCTGATGTTCACTAAGTTGTTTGCTACAAATAAAGGCCTTTCCACATTCCTTACATTTGTAGGGCTTCTCTCCCGTATGAATTCTTTGATGTTGAGTAAGATTAGAATTAGAAATAAAAGCTTTCCCACATTCTTTGCACTTATAGGGTCTCTCACCTGAATGAACTCTCAGGTGGTAAGTAAGTTGTGAGCCACGAAAAAAGGCCTTTCCGCATTCTTTACATTCATAGGGCTTCTCACCTGTATGAATTCTCTGATGTTCATTCAGTTGGGAGGCACATAAAAAGGCTTTCCCACATTCTTTACATATATAAGGCTTTTCACCAGTATGAACTCTCTGATGATATGTAAGGTGTGAACCAAGAATAAAGGCCTTTCCACATTCCTTACACTCATAGGGTTTCTCACCACTATGAATTCTTTGATGGTAAGTAAGTTGAGACCCAAGAATAAAGGCCTTCCCACATTCTTTACATTCATAAGGTTTTTCACCACTATGAACTCTCTGATGAAGCGTATATTGTGAACAGTAGCTAAAGGCTTTTCCACATTTCTTACATTCATATGGTTTCTCTCCTGTATGAACTCTCTGATGTTCAGTGAGCTGTGAACCACGAATAAAAGCTTTCCCACATGCTTTACACTGATAAGGTTTTTCATTAGTATGAATTTTCTGATGTTGAATGAGATCAGAACTACGACCAAAGGCCTTTCCACATTCCATACACTCATAAGGTTTCTCACCAGTCTGAATTATCTGATGTTGACTATAGCTTGGCTTTTTGCTGCAGGTATTCCTATGCTTCCTGACTTTAGAGCGTTTTTCTGTATTATGATTTTTCTCATGTTGAATAAGGCATGACAGGTAGCAAAAATCTTGTCTACATTCCTTACATTTGTGCAATTTTTCCTTGGTAGGAATTATCTGGTGAAAAGTAGAAGAGGTTGAATGGCTTTCAGTGGCCTTTTCTTCACAGGTAATTTTGACATACATGTAAAGTCCTTCCTGACTTCCTTCTTGACCCCCTAAGTTGTCTTTGCACTCCATATTGTCTCCAGGACCATTGTATTGAACGTGATGGTTGATAAACTTCCCCATATTCTCCCACTGGAGTGATTCCATTTCATAAATTTCCTTTTCTGAAGATAACTTGTTAATCTCACGACTGGATTCCAAGTCTGCAGAATAACAAGGAAGCAAATTCCTGCTTTTGTTTACAAGGAGAAATAATTCTATGGTAAAAAATGATAGATAAAAACAATTCTCATAAGAATAGAATGGCTTAAACAGTACAAAAATATTTTGTGCCATTTTTCTTTAAAGGCACAAGGAAAGAATAAAGAACAAGGAGAGCTTACAGGAAAGAAGGCAATTAGAAAAATAGGTTAAGTCAGTGGTTCTCAAACTTTGGAACGGCTTAGAAACAGCCAGGAAGCTTATAAAATAGAATAAAAACACCCTCTTGAAAAGAAACAGATGTCTAGCTGGACATACAATCTATCAACAAATCCTATTGGCTCTCCTATCAACATTTATTAAGAATCTGATCACCTCCACTGCCACCATCCTAGGCCAAGTCACCTATCTCTCACTGTCATAACCTCTTAGCTGGTTTCCCTACTTTCATCCTTGCTTCTGTAATCTTATTCTTCACAGAGCAGCCAAAGGAATTCTCTTAAAATGTAGTTTATATCACATCATTCCCCTGCTAAAAACCTTCCAATGGTTTGCCATCTCAGGATAAAATCCAAAGTCCTTAATATGGCTCACAAGACCCTATACAAGCTTGCCCTTGGCCACTTTTCTTGACGTGGCATTTCCTAACATGGCCACTTTTCTATATCATCACCTACCACTCCCCTAAGTATTCATTTGGCTCTGGTCATATGGCCCCCTTGGTGTTAAAAAGTGTCAGGTCAAGCATATGCCTCTGTGTTTACAGTTTTGTCTTTAGAATGCCCTTCCTCTAGATATACGTATGGCTTATTCCCTCATACAGTTTTCTGCTCAGCTGCCACATTATCAAAACATACAACACATAACTGTACCTGTATTGCATTTTTCACTAATGGATATACCATTTCGAAAGTCTGACTACTGTCTGTCTGTCCCATGCTTAATCAAAGCAAGGACTTTGTTTCATATACTGCTTTATCTCTAGTGCCTAATGTCATTCCTGCACATTGTTGGCATTCAATATTTGTCAATTTTTAAATGTAAATGTTCCTTCATTCACAAATCTCCTTAGATGCCTCTCATACAACACAAAGTTTGAGAACAGAGCTAATAATCTTTCAGTGGTTTACCCTTGTACTTAGAACAAAATCCAAACTCCTATCCATGGCCTACAAGCCCCTTTATGATCCAATTCTTTCTTAAATTTCTCTAATTTCTTCAAAATTACCTTTTAAGTCTCATTTTGAGCCACTACTATCTTCGGGAACAATGCTCTAATCTTATTGGCCTGAGAACATGTCAAATTCCCATTTTAGGTTTTCTATATGCCATTCCGTCTGCCAAGAATGCTAAGTGGCCACCTCCTTTGCTTCTGAAATATCCTAGCTTAAATGTTAGCTGCTCAGAAAGACTGTCCTGGATCACTTTAATTAGGTCCATGCCATGTATTTTCTATACCTATGATTTATTCCTAATTCTTGTTTGAATGTTTGCAATTCTAAAATTTCATTTATTTATCTGTTGATCTTTCTTCTCCTCAAGTTCTACATGTATGGGGGGAAAATTTCTGTTTTATTATATAGCTATATCACAGAGCACAGTATACATACAATGTTTTGTTCCTTTCATATAGTTTTTTAGGTCTTACTTTCCAATATTTTCTACTTAAGACCAAATGTTCTTTTATTTCACAAAGAAGTACCTCAAAATGTCCTAGAAATAGTGACAAGTTTACACAATAAAGATGTTATGTTATTCTGAAGAAAGAAGTTGGGGAACAAGTGTACTTTACAAATGTGGAGAAACTCTATCTGATGTAACTGGATCAGCAGGCACAGGCTCTCTGACCACTGTGTATAGGCTGGAGAATAACAGAGAGTGGTAATGGGAAGAAAAATACAAATCAGTAAGTTCAAATTTAAACTGTCTTTTAGAAATAAGCCTCAGAAACTTGAGAAAACATGCTTTTGCTGAAAAGCAAAAAGAAATTGTAAAAACAAAAGCAACTACCCCCCACCCCCACCCTGCCATATACACAGCACAGCTCAGTTTAACACCAGTTCATGTCAGCAAAATATCTTGGAACAAGATAGATCCTGCTTTTATTTTGTTTCTTTTATAGAAGAACAATATGATTTATAAAACACTTTGAAAGAAATCAATGGGTTTATGGTGATTAAGGGAACACTATAAGGAATCAAATAAATTCAACTGGAACCCAAAACAGCTACCTATGTGCTAGTGGCCTAATAAAAATGGGAAAAAATATAAATCTAATATGATTCTGGGTTAGGAGGCACTATAAGAACATAGGAAGGTGCTAAACAGAAATCTAGAGGAATGAAGAAAAGGTGAAGATTGGAATACCAAAGTCTCAGAACTGTGCCCAGAATGAGGGGTACATATAAAAATGTATTCAATTAAGTAGTAGCTCTTTTTATTGTCATTAATGAAAAACTATAAGGTAAAAAAAAAAAAAACTGCAAAAGGGGTGATGAGTGAAGACAACGAAATGGAGTCTGAAAAGGTGGAGTCATTTTAGGAAGTTTCTTTTATACTTGACCCCATCAAGTCCTACTGAATATATCTCCTAAGTAGGCCTTGAACCTGTTAATTTAGCACCAATACCTCTGCTGACACTCAGGAAGCCCAAAGCATTTTTTTTTGGAGATAGAGTCTCACTCTATCATCCAGGCTGGAGTACAGTGTCATTGATCTCAGCTCAATACAACCTCCACCTGCAAGATTCAAGCAATTCTGCCTCAGCCTCCCAAGTAGCTGGGATCACAGGTGTGTGCCACCATGGCTCATTTTTATATTTTTAGTAGAGATGAGGGCTTCGGCATGTTGGCCAGGCTGGTCTCCAACTCCTGGTCTCAAGTGATCCACCCACCTCAGCTGCCCAAAGTGTTGGGATTACAGGCATGAGCCACTGTGCCTGGCCCCAAAGCATCCTGAACCACAACAAAAACCTACTCAGTAATGTTATGAGACTCTTTGTTTTAATCTCCATTTGGCAGACAGAATGGAATAGTAAATATGAAAATCACATTATGTCACTGTCTTAAGATTCTTCAATAGCCTGCAAAAAATTGGGGGATAAAATCTAAACTCTTCCGCACTATTTTTCAAACTTCTTTTGACTGTAACCTCATAGTAAGAAATGTATATTATGACCGAGTAAATACACTCAAACATAAAACAAGTATGTCATAAAATTATCTTTGCTATTATATAGCAAAGATAAATATATTCATATTTTATTTTCTCTCCTGTTTTATTAAAAATAGTAACAAGTGTTGCTTATAATCTACTAGGTCATATTAATAACTTCTAGCAGGTTTTGCCTGGCCTGGCTCCAGTCAGCCTCTCCAACTCCCTGTGGCACCTTTGCCTCACGAGGCTCCAGCTGCAAAGGCCTTCTCTTAATACCTCATATACAACAAGCTCCACCCTCCTGTGGCCTTCAGTACACTGTTACCTCTGCTAGGAATGCTCTTCCCTCTTCTCTCTACCCTCAGTCTCCTTATCTGTTTTTCATTCTTTCAGTGCTCACCAGAAACTTTATGTACCTTTACATTTCCTGAGAAGCTGTCTCCAATCCCAAGCTCCTAGCAATGCTGTTCCAGTAATTTGCCTTCTGTTAAGACAGCCACTGTACTCACTACAGTCTACAAGGAAAGCCTCCATAGCTCTGGATGCTCGTAAGACCTCCACATCCTGCTATTAAGCCTGGCTCCTCCACGGAGATCTCAATTTCCATAAGCTCTCAGTGTGGTAGTCCTACTATCCTTAGGTTATAAAATGAATAATAAAAAATAATAATAAACCTACTGACCCCTAAAAGACCACTAGAGGCCAATCCTGTAATGCCTGATATCTCTGAGTTATCTCAGTACTCTTAAAAGCCTTAGCTTCCTGAGTCCTTGATCATCACTAGGACTCTTATCCCATCCATGTCCTACTTCACTCCAAGCTATGCCTTTTGGAACTCACAATGTACTTTCTACAAAATCCTCTACAGCCTCTACCTTCCCTCTGATTATTCTCTTCACCTTCATGATCCTATTGAAACCTTGAGCACAGTACTTGCCCAGAAATAATGTTTTCCTTCACGTCCTTCCCTCCACCTCGCTTCACCTAACCTCTCCCAAGGTAGACATAATTATAGCAAGTCAGCACCAACTCACCAAGGAATCAGATATACAAAGAGAAGTACTCAATGTTAATTTTTCTACAAGTACTCCTAATCATGACATTTACCGTCATAGAATGAATTGTATTCTATAGACTCTTTGAAGCAACTCTCATCTAAACTCTTATTATTACCCAATGAGAAAGCCAAACAGAATAATTAAACACAGGACTTTCACTTCCTGTTCCATACATTGATTGGCTCTTTACCCCTATTCACAGAATTAATCTATATCTAAACCTCCAGGGATTCATTAACTATTTTAAGAACCTACTACCAAATTCAAATACTACCAAACTCCTGAATAGTCTCCTATAAATAGAAGGCATTAGAGCAGTCATAGTAAAAACAGAAAAACAACAAAAAAACCCCACCCCTTCATATCCTCCACCTTTGACTACCAAAAGCATATGTAGAATCCCCAAATGCTGCACTCACTGTTCCTGCAGTCACATTACTATAATTAATAGGCTGGAGTATAACACAAATTACTATAATTTTAAATCTACTAACACGAGCATATAGCCTATCTACTTCTTACCACTATGAAGAATAATTATAACAAATTCTATTTGTTCATACTAAACAGACTTAAAAGCACTCACTGTGTATTCCTCTGTAACTCATATAACATTACTAATTATAGCTTTTCTCACCTAAATGCCATGAAGTTTTATAGGAGCCACAGCCCTAATAACTGCCCATGACAGCACAACATCAAAATGATTTTGCTTTACAAATTCAAACCATGATTGCAGGCATGGTATCTCACACTTGGTAATCCCAGCACTTTCCTCACCTCAGGTCAGGAGTTTGAGACCAGCCTGGCCAACATGGTAAAACTCCATCTCTACCATAAATATAAAAATTAGCCAGGTATGATGGTAGGCACCTGTAATCCCAGCTACTTGGGAGATTTGAGGCAGGAGAATTGCTTGAACCCAGGAAGTGGAGGTTGCAGTGAGCTGAGATCACACCACTGCACTCCAGTTTGGGTGACAGAGTGAGACTCCGTCTCAAAAAACAAAAGCAAACAAACAAAAAACCCAAATTGAAACTATGAACAAATCCACAGCCAAATCATACACAAGGTTCCCCAACTTATGACACTTAGACTTATGATTTTTCAACTTTACCATGGTGAGAAAGCAATACAATATTCAGTATGCTCCTTGACTTACCAAGGGGTTACATGGAATGATTTAACAGTATTTTTGACATTATCCAGAAGTAACCCCAATGTATGTTGAGGAGCATCTGTACTATTAGCTCTCAGACTACAGACATTACTTCCTTTAACAAAAACATGATATATATGGGCTAGCCTAACTAACCTAGCCTTTTGTACCAATTTTTTGGCTCCTAAAGCCAACAGATTACTTCTAACCTTTAAAAGTTTAAAAAGCCATATTGTTATACATGGAGGCATGAGTTAGCAGTTGATAGCCTTACTGTCAACTATTAACCTGAATGGAGAATTATTTGAAATTATATCATTTTTATGAACTAATTTTGCCATTAACCAAATAGGACTAATGTACTAATTATGGCCATATAGTCTCTCTATCTATAAATCACATCACAATGAGAGGGGAACTTCTTGTTGCCTGTCCAGTGCCAGGCCCATACCTGTGCCCCCTCTCCCAGTCCTCTATGATGAAAATCCCAAGGCCAGGGTTCCCCTTCATTTCCTGTCCAATTCCCTGAGAAAGCAGCCAACAGAGACCCCCTCCCCCCGAAGTGGCTGGAGGGACCTCAGGCCCCGAATGCCTGGAGACAGAGGAGGCCCCCCAGTCCTCAGCCTCACTGGCAGGCCCGGAAGTGCTGAACTCCAGGGGCTCAGGCGAGGAGGACATGGAAGTGGGCATCTTCCAGGTCCTGGCGTTGCTGGGGGTGGCGGTGGTGCCTGAGTGATCATCCAAGCTGGCTGGGTCTTCTTCTGGCATCATTTTCGGGGAGACGGTAAACAAGGAGTTATCAAAGGACATGTCTGTGGTGTTGAAGTTAATCTGGGCCCAGCAGGATTCTCCATCTCTTTTCTTCTGTAAATTTTTGAGTTTAACTTTTCTAACCACAAGGGCAACAGCTACCAGCCCAGCAAGGAGGAGGAGGGCACCAGCTAGGCTCAGGGAGAGCACCAAGATCCAAGTGGGCACTGGGAATATGTTCAAAGGCTCGCTGAGGTCTGACAGCTGGGGCTGGTTGTGCTTGCCTATCACTCTATACTGGCAGTGGAAGGGTCCCCCTGGAGCCTCATTGCTGCTGCCACTCAGGTTGAATGTCACTCCGCACTGGTTAGGTGGGGCCTGCAGGAGCTGGACCACCTGTCCCCCTCGATACAGTGTGGAATTCGCTCCCAGGAAGTCCCCGGGGGCCATGCATGCAATGTGGATGGTGTCCTCTTGGCTGCTTGGGTATGGGGGCACCAGCCGGATGGACAGTGCTGGGATTGCCAAGGAGCGAGGAAACTGAGCCTGATGATCTGAGGTGGAACAGTTTCATCCCAAAACCCGTCCGCCCATCCCCTCTCGTGCCCGTCCCACCCCAAAATACTGTGTTCCATGACACCGGTCCCTGGTGCCAAAAAGTTGGGGACTACTGGTCTAAAAGACAATGTCAGGATTTACCATGGATGCCAGGGGACTCACAGAGAACAGAGAGGAGAGAAGCCAGGCAGGTACCTTCCTGGGACTGATTTGGAGTGGGAGAAGCTCCCTAACATGGTGAAACTGAGTGAGTGAGAGTCCCTAAGGAAGCCAGACTTCCCACATGGACCTTTGTAATCCTGGGCACAGGAGAACCCCCAGCCCCAACCCCTGGACCACTAGACCAACACAGAAAGCTACCTAGAGTTTTTGCAGAGGCACTGCTCAAGCCCATGTGGAGCACCACAAGTCCCAGATCCCTCAGCACCTTGGTGCCAGCTGCCATAGCCCCAGTGGAGGCTGCAGTCACAGTGCTGAGGAGCCGTTAGACTGCCCAGCCCCTCCTCACCAGGCAAGGCTCAGCTCCACCTGCCCCCGCCTGAATGCTGCAGCACAGTGACCCTGTCCCCACTTGAACTGTGCAGGCAGGCACACCTCCGCATTCCGCAAGGAACTTCCCAGATAGCAGACCATGAAACCCATGCCCTACCTCCTCTGAGGCGGCTAAGGCTCACCAGCTCAGACTTTCAGCACAGCAACCGCACCTCCGCCTCAACTCTGCGGTGGGCTGCAGCGCTGTGTTCCTCTGGGGCAAAACTCCCAGACGTAACAGATAGTACTTGGCACCACTGCATGCCCCCAACAGTGAAGTTCTGCATTGTTTGGGAGGAAGGGAAGTGCAAACATGCCACGTGCACTTTTGCAACCCTGCAGCTGCCAGTCTCCATTGCAGGAGTCCTGCCCTCTCCAGTTAAAGGCCCACAGCACAGCTCCCCTGTCCCCACCTGAACATTTCACCTGCAGACCAGAGCCCTTCTGAAAATCCAACCCCCACATACCTGTAATATTCCCTTGGGCTCCCACCACCTAAGCGTTCTGTAGGACCCTGCATGAGAGTTTGGCCAGTGACCTGGGAACCAACCTGTCCCACCTCCCCACATCATAGCCAGCACCTGAACTCTGGGCTAGCCTGACTGCAGTCCAGCCCCTTTAGGATTCACACAGGCTGTCCAGTGGGACAACGAGGGGCCTGGGAACTGGGAAACTACCTGCCCCATTCCAACTCTGCTGGTACCTGACCATTTCCCCCAGGGCCTGAGGTGAGACCAATCCAACTAGCTGACACCACCAGAAACAACACTCACTCACACAGGCCTTGTAGGGGAGCCCCCCCTTCAACAGGAAGCAGCAGTACTGTGACATCAGAAAACAGGTGAGCCCTAATCAATGGGGAAAGAATTGCCTATTCAATAAATGGTGCTGGGATAACTGGCTAGCTATATGCAAAATAATGAAACTGGACCCTTAGCTTTCACCATATAAAATAACTCAAGATGGCTTGATATAGTACATGCAGAAGCCTCTGAAGATCTTATCAGTTTCTCATTACATTTTTCAGGTGTTTCATCAATTTTAGGAGCTACTAATTTTAAGTTTATTACAATTATAAAACCACCAGCCGTATCTAATATCAGACACCACTATTAATTGGAGCTATGCTTTTATTACTCTCTCTCCCAGTACTAGCAACCAGCATCACCACACTACTGACAGACCATAACCTTAATATACTTTTTTTGATCCAGCTGGAGAAGGAGATCCAATTTTAGGTCAACATTTATTTGTTTTGTTTGTTTATCCAAAAGCATATATTCTTATTTTGCCAGGTTTTGGAATAATCTCACATATTGCTACCTACTATTCTGGGGGAAAAAAGAACCATTTGGCTATATAGAAATAATATGACCCTTACACCTATAATCCCAGCACTTTGGGAGGCCAAGGTGGGAAGATCACGAGGTCAGGAGTTCAAGGCTAGCCTGGCCAATATGGTGAAACCCCACCTCTACTAAAAAAAAAAAAAAAAAATACAAAAATTAGCTGGGCACAGTGGCACACGCCTGTAGTCTCAGCTACTCGGGAGGCTGAGGCAAGAGAATTGCTTGAACTGGGACCCGGGAAGCAGCAGTTGCAGTTAGCCAAGATCACACCACTGCACTCCTGCCTGGGCTACAGAGTAAGACTCTGTGTCAAAATAATAATAATAATATGACCCATTATATCAGTCTGGCTCATAAGCCTTATCATATAAGCCCACCATATACCTACAGCAGGGAGACATTGACACCTGAACATATTTTACGCTAGCTACTAATAATTATTGCTATTCCCACAGGAGTTAAAGGATTTAACTGACTAGCAACCCTACATGGAGGTAATATTAAATGATCTCCAGCTATATTATGAGGTTTGGCTTTATTTTACTACTAACAGTTGGAGGCCTAACAGGAACGGTTCTAGCTAATTCATTAGCAGACATCAATCCCCATGATACATATTATGCTGTAGCACATTTCTAACATGTTCTATCAATAGGTGCCATCTTCACCATTATAGGATTTCTTTACTGATTCCCATATTTTCAGGTTATACACTCAACCTGAGCCAAAAATCCATCTTCTATTTGTAGGTGTTAAACTGACTTTCTTTCCACAACATTTTTTTGATTTACCAGGCATGCCACGACAATACTCCAATTATACTGAAGGATATACAACATGAAATGCCATCTGCTATGGTTTGGATGTGGTTTGTACGCACTAAATCTCATGCTGAAATTTAGTCCCCAGTATGGTGTCTTAGGAGATAGGGTTTAGTGGGAGGTGCTTGGCTCATGGGGGCTGGTTCCTCTTGAACAGATTAATGCCCTCCCTCAAGGGTGAGTGAGCACTTGTTCAACTCATTCTCAAGAAAGCTGGTTTTAAAAAAAGCCTGTCACCTTTCTCCTCTCTCACCAGGTGATCTCTGCTCTGCACACACTGGCTCCCCTTTACCTTCCATCATGAATGGAAGCAGCCTGAGGTCCTCACCAGAAGCCAAACAGACACAGGTGCCATGCTTCTTGTACAACCTGAAGAGACACGCACCAAATAAACCTCTTTTCTTTATAAATTACCCAGCCTCAGGCATCCTTTATAGTAACACAATATGAACTAAGACATCTATTATACTTGAATTAGTTCCACTCTAACACTTTGAAAAGTGATCAGCATCTATGTTTAAATACCAAAACTAGCAATATCCATGGAATTTTTTTTTTTTTTTTTTTTTTTTGAGACAGAGTCTTGTTCTGTGTCACCAGGCACCAGGCTGAAGTGCAGTGGCGCGATCTTGGCCCACTGCAACCTCTGCCTCCTGGGTTCAAGCAATTCTTCTGCCTCAGTCTCCCAAGTAGCTGGGACTACAGGCACTTGCCACCACTCCCAGCTAATTTTTTGTATTTTTGTAGAGATGGGGTTTCACCATGTTGGCCAGGATGGTCTTGATCTCTTGACCTCGTGATCCGCCCGCCTCGGCCTCCCAAAGTGCTAGGATTACAGGCGTAAGCCACTGCACCCGGCCTATTTTTTTCAACAATTCTAGCACTATTTACTTCCATTAAAATTTTTGAAACATGCCTGCTCTTAAAATCCATCACCAAAGAACACAGACGCCTTAAAACATGAGATCCCCCTTGTGAAAAAAAGCAAGCTAAAATTTATTCACCTCTTTCACTATTCCTACAATAATAGGACCACTTATTTATATTCTAATCATTTCATTCCCAAACATCATGTTTCCTGCCCCCAACTGCCAAATCCATAATAGATTAGTCTGAGTTCAACAGTGATGAGCACAAGTCGTACTAACACAATAACACACGTCAAAGGATGTTATTACCAATAACAGCAACAACTCTTAAAGCACAATTTCAAGCAACCACCCTTTTTTTTTTTTACCACTACCACTCAAGTTGGCAGATCATTTGCCCGTATACCCACCCTTCCAGCATTTTATTTTATTTTTTGAAACATGGTTTTGTTCTCTCACCTAGACTGAAATGCAGTGGCATGATCATGGCTCACTGCAGCCTCAACCTCAGGGCTCAAACGATCCTCTCACCTCACTCTCCCAAGTAGCTGGGACAACAGGCATGTGCCACAATGCCTGGCTACTTTCTATTTTAAGTAGAGATGGCGTTTTGCTATGTTGCCCAGGCTGGTCCTGAACTCCTGGTCTCAAGCAACTCACCCACTTCAGCCAAAGTGCTGGGTGGATTACAGGCTTGAGCCACTGTGCCCAGCTTACCATCATTTTAAAGACTCTCCTTTGAAAACAAAACAAAACAAAACAAAACAAAACAAAACAAAACAAAACAAAACAAAACAAAACAGAAACCTCTCTTGATTCTGTGGTTTACCCTGCAGTAGATAGGAGCCGCAGGGTGAACCACAGAATCAGGAGAGTGGCAACATTTCTCAAGAGGTATGCATGCCTCCTGTCTCTACCTTTTGCTTTTCTTTCTCTCCTACCACTATAATTAACATTTTGCCACATTTCCTTCCTAAATTTGTTCCATGGATTTTTATGTAGTTGAAATAATACTGCATATGCAAACTGTAATCACACTTCTTTCCCCTAATTATTACAGAACTGTTCTTAACAGTCTAAAATATTTTTAAACTCTATATGTAACTTTGAGGGTTCCTCAAATGGGCCCTCAACATTGTCTGGTGAGTTAATTCACTGTCCCACTGCAGTTTTTATTGTTGACTTATTTCTTTCTCACTCTCTTTTAAATACTCTATAATGAGGTTTTTGTTCCTCTCATTTCCAAACCCACCTTGTCAGGGTCACCAGCACTTTTCATCTTGCCAAATCCAATGGCCAGTTTTCAGCCTTCCTCTTACTTGACCTTTTAGCATCGTCTCTCTGTTAACTGCTTCCTCCTGGCTTCCAGTACACTGCATTCCTTCCTCCTAGGTCACAGGTTACTCAGGTAGTCCTCAATTTCCTTTGCTAGATTTTTTTCCTGACTGAATGCTGGAACACCGCATGGTTTAGTCCTTGAACTGTACCTTGCCTTCCATCTAAACCAATTATCTTCAAAATCTCATCCAGTTCCTCGATACAAAGATTAATCCCATATTTATCTCTTCAGTCCTGACTATCCCTCCACAGGCTTCCAAATGCATATCTAACTTTACCACACGGATACCTAATGAGAATATCAAACACCAAACTCTTGACTTCCTTCTCCAGATTTCCAAACCCTGATGCCTCTATTGCCAATCTTCAAAATAACTCCATTATGAAGGTATTAATTCTACCTTCAAAATATAACCTGTTCTCATCACGTCCACATATTAAACCCACTATTATCTTTAGTGTGAACTTCTGAACTAGTCGTCTGATTAGTCTTCCTGCTTTCATTCTTACCCTCACTGCCCACATAGCGCTCAAAGTGACCTTTAAACGAAGATCCTTTACTTATCTGCAAAAAATCAGCCAGGGGCTCACTATCACACTGAGAATAAAATCTTACTGCTTGCAATGGCCAAGAAGGTCCTACATGATCTGATCTCTGCCTGTTTCTCTAACCTTGCCTCTAATTTTCACTTTCAGTGGCCACACTGATTGTCAAGCAAGTGAAGCTTAATTTCTTTCAGGATCTTCTGTTCTCTCTGCCTGAACACACATTTATTTCCCTGATTTATAGCCAACTTTATTCAGGTCTCAAGTCAAATGTTACCTCCCTTGAGCTATATCATTCCTGGTACTAACCTATGAACATAGCAAGCTCTCAACAGATATGTGCTTGCTGGAGATACTTATCGAAGTTTAACTGTAAAAGAGTAACTGGGAAAGAATACTAATTTGAAAAATAGATAAAAGCAATGTCCCCAAAAGATACCAGACCAAAGGTTTTATTTAAAAAAAAAAAAGAGAGAATGTAAAAAATAAGAGTGGTAAGTGGGAAATGGGAGGGAGGTTCCACTGGGAATTCATAGACATAACCTTCCTGTTCTCCCTAGGTCTCAAGCCTTCTTTCCACAGGTCTTTGAAGAGAGCTTCACACAAACATCTCAAAGTGCTGCCACCTACAGATCAGCTGTATTATTAGTAGCAATAGCTGACACTGTGTGACCAGCCCTTATTCACCTTAACTGTCTTCTTGTCATGGTTCTCATCACCATCCAGGGCTCCCTTCCTTGCTCCAATAAGGAAAATACATTTGGTTTAGGGACTGCATATCCAGCTTAAAATAAAGGAAATGGTACACGGTCATGCTAAGGGATTCCCAGATTCAAATCCAGTCTATTGGCTAACAAAGAAAGGAGACACTGACAGGAAGTGACAGGGAAAGATGTGACAATCTAAAGGATGAGAAATAAAAAGACAAACAGTGGAGCTCTCCATTCCTACTTCCACTCAAACTTAAGCCTTTCCTTAGGGAATGGAGATCAGAAATTGACAATGAATGAGGCAGAAATGATGGGGAACAAATTCTGAATCTTATGTAGGATGATCTTACCCAATGAGATCAGGTTGCTGTAGTTCTCCAACATCACATCCCTGTACAAGTCCCTCTGAGCAGGGTCCAGGCATTCCCATTCCTCCTGAGAGAAGTCAATGGCCACATCCCTGAAAGTCACCAACAACTGAAACAACAAATCCATCATTTGTGAAAATATGGCAATGATTCTGAAGTGAAATGAGAAGAAAATGGAGGCGGTAATCGAAGGAAGGGGGTAACACAAAACAACAGGAAATTGGCTGCCTAAACCATAGTATTCTCTATCATTCCTATTGCCACAGACAAAACTTCCTCTGTACAACAGAACAATTCCATTATCCAGAAAGGTCTGAAAATTTAAAAAGCCAGCTGTGTGCAGTTTCTCATTTCAACAAAACACTGCATGCATTTATTTCACAGCAGATTTTAATTGCACAGATTAGGCTTTCAAATCCTTAATAACTAGTACATTCTCAATAAATACAAGTTCTTGTTCTCCCTTCTGCTTTTAAAGAAAAAGACTTTTAAAAATATTTTTTTCCAAACAATGTTTACCAAATCTCTAGGTGAGAAAATAAAATTTGAATATAACCTAAGAATTTTTTGAACACTCAGATTCATCAAGTTACAATATAATGTTACAGAATAAAATGGACATGTGATATTTCTGTTTTATATACAAAATGATCTGCTTATGTGGGAGTATTTGAATTGACAAATTCTCTAATGACTTTGGGCTCTTAGAATCTATAATTCATAAGACAGTATGCATCTGGCATGTTTCATTTGCTCCTACTTTCCATGTTCCTAGGCTATGGCAAGGTAGGCTAGGATGCCAGTACAGGTGCACAGAGACATCACTCTGAACTGGTACATTACAGGAAATCCCAAGGTAAACTTGACTATGATCGTCCTCTCTCATTGGTTCCTAGGCAAGAAGGCTGCGGTAGGCAGAATAAAGGCCCCCCTGCCCCAGCAAAGCGTGTCCACAACCTAATCCCCGAAACAGTATCAGTACTGACTCAATGTTAAAGAAAAGCTTGGTTGCTTAAATATAATTATTAATTTGCTTGAATTTGTAGATTATTCACTCAAACAGCCTCAGGAAAACAGGACCTTCAACAGAGATGAGAGAAAATATGCAGACTAACAACTCTGGGAATAGGCTGACCAGCCTGATAAGAATAGGCTGACAGCAACTACAGAAGGCCACAAAACATTGACCAAGAAAGCAATGGCCAAGAAGTCAATGACCTGAGACTGCACGTTTCACAAGAATGTTTTGATCATCATTTTTCCTGATTTCCCTTAAAAATCCCTGATGTGGAAACACAACTCAGTGAAGTGGTCTTTGAACACTAGTCCACTGCCTCCCCTGAGATGCTGGCTTCTTGAATAAAGCTAACCTTCCTTTCACCAATGCTCATCTCTTGAGTTTTTGGCTTTCAAGTGACGAGTGGCCTGGAGCTGAGTTTGGTTACAAAACCTATGCATACCTTACCTTACATGGCAAAAGGGACTTAAGAAGGGCAATTAAATGAAGGACCTTGAGAGGGGATTATCCTGGATTATCTGGTTGGGCCCAATGTAATCACATGGGTATTTATAAGTGATAGAGCAAGGCAGGTGAGTAAGAGAAGCAGATGTGATGATGAGAGCAAAGGTCAAAATGTTGTGATTGCTGGCTTTGAAAACAGATGGAGGCCACAAACCAGGGGCCGTGGACAACCCTTAGAACCAGAAAAAGATAAGGAAACAGATTCTCCAGTCATCTAGAACCTCCAGAAGGAACACGGCTCTGCTAATACTTTGATATTATCCCTGTTGACTGATTTTCAGACTTCTGACCAGCAGGCATATAAATCATAATTGTATTGATTTAAGCTCCTAAATTAGTGGTTATTAGTTACAGCAGCAACAGGAAACTATATCAGGAACAAGAGCCCTTCCTTCATAGGACCAAATTTAGAAGCGTCACAGAAAATCTTGCCATACACTGAGACTAGAAATATCCCACCAAAAATGCTGTCACTTTGAAGTGTAAAACTCAGGTTTGTAGAGAAGATCAAACTTTGTCATGTGTCACATTTAAACACTCATTTCTACTTCACCAAACTGTGGTACTAATGTGTACCGTTCTTAAAAGGAGGTACTTCTGTTCCCTCAGAGCTCTTGGCAGAAGACTATGCATGTGGACAATGTAGAAATACCTTGTCAAATGAACATCTAAAATGTGTATGAAGAAGGGACAAGCATTGAGGAGAAGGGCTCTTTGGTACTACGGCTTGCTAGAATGGGAGAGTAGTTTGGGAGCAGTTCCCTTAAGGGACCAAACAAGGCAGAAAATTCTGGGATAAATAAATCTGGTATTCACATTATATAACAAAATAATTGTGTTTCAAAAAGGAAAGAAACAGTAACTCACATGGGGCATGGTTTTTTAGAACTGTCAGAAGTGATCAGTTTTCTGGGTTCCTCTCCTGGAGGTGTGTGAAGTCCACAGAAGCCAGTGCTGCAGAAGGAAAAAAAGCTACAAGATTAGACTTGGCTCACAGCCCACAAAATTAACTCCTCAGAACTACCTTTATGTCCCCACTTTTGGGAGTTTGGAAAAAATCTCGGTCCTTCCACAAACCCAATGGAAGCCAGCAGAAGGGATTCAGGCCAGACCTTTCCTTAATCTCCGTGGTAAACAGGACCCTAGGTGCTGCTACTTTCCCACAGCATCTTCTCCTCCACAGTAGCACAGGGACACGCCCAGGGAGCCCTACACTATCCCCCTGGACCCAAACACTAAGTGAGGTGCTTTGCTCCCAATCTTTTTTTTTTTTTTTTTGAGACGGAATTTCACTCATGTTACCCAGGCTGGAGTGCAATGGCCCGATCTTGGCTCACCGCAACCTCCGCCTCCTGGGTTCAGGCAATTCTCCTGCCTCAGCCTCCTGAGTAGCTGGGATTACAGGCACACGCCACCATGCCCAGCTAATTTTTTGTAGTTTTAGTAGAGACGAGGTTTCACCATGTTGACCAGGATGGTCTCGATCTCTTGACCTCGTGATCCACCCGCCTCGGCCTCCCAAAGTGCTGGGATTACAGGCTTGAGCCACCGCGCCCGGCCCTGCTCCCATCTTAGGAAGGGGCTTCAGAGACCAAAATGTGGCCTCCTTTCAGACATCATGAACATCAGCTAGACTCACAGACATTTCATAGACACATCAGGGTCAACAGATGAAAACAGTCTCTATCAGAACACAAATGCCTGAGTTCATGGTCACAGCCTCATCCTGATTTATGATTCCCAGAATCTTGCAGTCAAGCATACCCTAAGTCTCAATCATGACAATTTATAATTTTCTTTTTTTTTTTTTTGAGACGGAGTTTCACTCTTGTTACCCAGGCTGGAGAGCAATGGCGCAATCTCGGCTCGGCGCAATCTCGGCTCACCGCAACCTCCGCCTCCTGGGTTCAGGCAATTCTCCTGCCTCAGCCTCCTGAGTAACTGGGATTACAGGCATGTGCCACCATGCCCAGCTGATTTTTTGTATTTTTAGTAGAGACGGGGTTTCACCATGTTGACCAGGATGGTCTCGATCTCGACCTCGTGATCCACCCGCCTCGGCCTCCCAAAGTGCTGGGATTACAGGCGTGAGCCACTGCGCCCGGCCGACAATTTATAATTTTCTTCATTAAGCATGTGAGAGCCTCTTTCTGAGGCTATCTAGGGGGGTCCCACCCTAAGTCACCTCATTAGCACGAACTCAGATGTGATCAAAAGTGGTTTATTATGCATAACAAGAGACATTCTCATCACTCAAAATATTCCAAAGATTTTTAGGAGCTCTGTGCCAGAAACAAAGAACAAAGACCAAATTTATTTCTTCTTCATGTTGCTGTTCAGATGGGCTCTCTCTCTATTGCCCAGGCTGGAGTGCAGTGGTAGGATCACAGCTCATTGCACCTTTGACCTCCTGGGCACAAGTGATCCTAACTCAACCTCCTACCTCAACCTCCTGATAGCTGGGAACCACAGGTGCACACCACCACAACCATCTAATTTTTAAAAATATTTTGTAGAAATGGGGGGCTTACTGTGTTGCTCAGGATGGTCTTTAACTCCTGGGCTCAAGCAATCCTCTCACCTCAGCCTCCCTAAGTGCTGAGATTACAGGCATGAGCCACTATGCCCAGCCTGTATTTTTTTTTTTTTTTTTTTTGAGACGGAGTTTCGCTCTTGTTACCCAGGCTGGAGTGCAATGGCACGATCTCGGCTCACTGCAACTTCCGCCTCCCGGGTTCAGGCAATTCTCCTGCCTCAGCCTCCTGAGTTGCAGGGATTACAGGCACGCGCCACCATGCCCAGCTAATTTTTTGTATTTTTAGTAGAGACAGGGTTTCACCATGTTGACCAGGATGGTCTCGATCTCTTGACCTCGTGATCCACCTGCCTCGGCCTCCCACAGTGCTGGGATTACAGGCTTGAGCCACCGTGCCCGGCCCCTGTATTTCTTATTATACCACAAATACTAATGCAAAATTCTGAAATAAAATACTAGGAAACAAAAATCCACAAGCACTTTCTTTTTAAAAGTCATGATTAACTTGGACTTGCCCACTATCAAAAAGTTGATTTGATATTAGAATGTACATTGATACAATTCATGATGAAACCACCTCTGTAGAATCGTAAAAAATGAGAAAAATCTAACATGACTGACTCCATTTTGCTTCTGAACTTACAGGCTAAAACTCTGTTTTACATATTCTAGTATGGAGGCTGAGATAACTATGAGAAGGCTTTAGTTTATAGTTAAATTTGGAGGGAAGGAAAACTGACTCCCCTCCTTGCTTGGAGACTAGAGGCACATTCATAAAGCAAGGTTAAAATTATGGCAGAGGCTTGGATTTTGCTTAAAGTCTGGGCATAAACAATGACCTGCCAGTGCTTAGTTTTTTTTTTTGTAAACTGCTTACTTCCCCAGTCACAGTAACTGCAGGTCACAAAATTTATAATTTTCTCAAGTACTCCTATAGATAATAACACATTAATGAAACCTAAAGAAGTAGTCTTTGAGATATTTTTCCAGATTTAGCATTTTGGTAGGCCAAGAGATGTCACCTGTTCCTGAGAACTACCCCTACCAGCTCCTAGAAGTGACTCAGCTGTCTGAAGACACCATTAGAAGCTCCTGTGATTTCACTGCCAGCCAGTCAATTTCTCCAGTTCCCCAGCCCTCTGCCTGCCAAAGTACCCTTTAGAAACCCTAGCCTCCAAATTCTTGGTGAGATGGGCTTGAGAGATTTCTTCCAATTCTCCTTGCTTGGACAGCCCTGAAATAATGATAATAATAATAATAGTTATTATTATTATTATGTGAGACAGAGTCTCACTCTGTCACCCAGGCTGGAGTGCAGTGGCGCAATCTCAGCTCACTGCAACCTCTGCCTCCTGGGTTCAAGCGATTCTCCTGCCTCAGCCTCCCAAGTAGTTGGGACCACAGGTGTGTGTGCCACCACATCCAACTAATTTTTGTATTTTTAGTAGAAATGGGGTTTCACCATGTTGATCAGGATGGTCTCGATCTCTTGACCTCGTGATCCGCCCACCTTGGCCTCCCAAAGTGTAGAGATTACAAGTGTGAGCCATTGCACCTGGCCCCTGAGATTATTAAATTCTGTTTTGCTGCAATATCTGCCGTTCTCAATGGTTTTGGGGGAGCAACAGGCAGGAACAATCTATCAGGCTGTGATAATGATAATAACGGATCTGTGGAAAAGAATCATATTATCTCTGTAAGGGTCAAAAAACACCGGGAAAATTCACTATCCATTCCTGAAAAACACTAAAAATAGAAATTGATGGCTATTTTAACATGATAGAAACAAGGCAAGAATACTCACGACTTTCACTACTATCTACCATTATATGAAAGTTTATCAACCAATGTAAAAAAACAATAGGCAGTAAGAACAGGAAAAGAAGATGTGAAACCCTCTATACCTGCAGATATGATCACACGCCTGAGAAAAACCCATGAGACTCAATGAAAACAAAAACCTCCAACAAATAAGAGAAATTAAACTAGCAGGATATAAAGTTAGCATTAAAAGAAATGGCTTTTATATATAAAACAATAACTACACAGAAAATATAACAAAAGAAAAGTCATAAAAAAGGCAAAATACCAAGGCATAAGCCTAACAAGAATGCATAAAACATATAGGAGAAAAAATGTAAAATACTCCTGTAACACATAAAAATAGATTTTAACAAATGGTTAGAATAATGTTTCTCAACCTAGTTTCCATTTTCCCTACAGGAGCAATTTTAGATATTTATTTTCTAAATCATACCCCCAAGATGAAATTTTAATAGGAAAAATATACTAGATATCTATTTATGTGTTATATATGTATACCTGTGCTTTATAAATAAAAAGGATAAGTATAGAGCTTATTCTTCGTATTCAAAACAGATTAAGAATGACTAAATAAGAATCCTAAGTAAAAGTTAAAACGGGCCAGGCACAGTGGCTCAGGCCTGTAATCCCAGCAGTTTGGGAAGCCGAGGCAGGTTGATCACCTGAGGTCAGGAGTTAGAGACCAGCCTGGCCAACATGGTGAAACTTCATCTCTACTAAAAATACAAAAATTAGCCTGGCGTGGTGGCACACGCCTATAATCCCAGCTACTTGGGAGGCTGAGACAGGAGAATCACTTGAACCCAGGAGGCAGAGGTTGCTGTGAGCTGACAGCACGCCACTGCACTCTAGCCTGGGCAACAGAACAAGACTCCATATCAAAAAAGAAGAAGAATAAAAACCTTTTTTTAAAAGTTAAAACAAAAGAGCTAATAGCATTTAACTTTATATTTGCTAAGTGACTTTTAATTTTTTACTCATAAATTATAATGCATCATATGACATGGAAGTCAGCAATTTATATAACATAAAAGCAATGCAATTTTTAAAATTCACTCAAAACCAGTTTTCCAGCAAAAAGTAAAACAATTAAAAAATCAATTTCTTAAAAATTTTTAGTGAACTTTTGCTAAACAGAATAAATTTTTAACTAATTAGTTGCTAGATCTTTGTTTAGATATCCTCAATGTTTTGACTTTTCAGCACTTGACACAATTGATGGATTTAACAATGTTAAGCTTTACCCAAGCCCTGTGATGTTGGAAAACCACCACCATCCCAGATACCCTCCCAGCCTTTGTGCACTGGGAAAGGGTTGAATGCAAATAACCACCCTTCCTGATATGGCTCACATAATACTCAAGGATGACTCCCTTTTCTTTTTTAACCTATGACAAAGCCAGACAGAACCTTCAAATTCCCATGCTTTGTCTCATAAATGATTAGCTGAAAAATTAGACACCATTGACCAATCTGAGCAAAATGCTCACTAACTTCACTCTACCAACTTCAGTCAGGCTTATTCTCTTCTCCCAGGTCCTGAAACTCTGGCTTGTTCTTGATCCTCAGCCATCATACTAATACAGAACAAACCCCTTACCAGGGATTCAAGCCTCTCACCAGATGACTACAGAAAAGAACATCTCTAGCTCAGCTACCCCTCCGCTCATCCCACTCCCCTGAATCTAGTTCTTTCTTGCCTGTTTACTCTTCCCTATAAAAGAAAATTTCTTTTTGCCTGACCTTTGCTGTGCTTGCAGATCTTACGCTTTGAAGTGTTCTCCCAGTGACAACACCATTTCCCTTACTGCAATGTTCCTGTGAATAAAGTCATTCCTTACCTAAGTTTGGATTTGTTTTTTTATTTCACAGCTTGAATACCTTTTGTAGAATAATAAAACAAACTACCTTAATTTAACTGTAATTTAATTCTCTAAGCCATGGCATACACAAAAGCACTGAGGGTCAAATATGGACAACATCCAATGTGCACGCAGCTCGCCGCCTCTTGAAATATGACTTCAAGATTGAGCAAGTTCTCCAACTACAGCCACCCATTTGCCATAGTTTTGTAGCACTGATCCTTTTTTTTTTTTTTTTTTGGTAGCATTGATCTTGTATACAGGATACATGTATAATTTATGAGCTGTTAACATCTATGTTGCTTGTGTGATACCAAGAAAAACCAGTAAGAGAGAGGGTAAATAATGAGAAATAGTTTACGTGCCATGGCTAACACCTGTAATCCCAGCACTTTGGGAGGCTGAGGCAGGTGGATCATGAGGTCAGGAACTCAAGACCAGACTGCCAACAATGGTGAAACCCCCTCTCTACTAAAAATACAAAAATTAGCCAGGGTGGTGGTGGGCGCTTGTAATCCCGGCTACTCGGGAGGCTAAGGCAGAGAACTGCTTGAACCCAGGAGGTAGAAGGTGCAGTGAGCCGAGATTGTGCCACTGCATTCCAGCCTGGGCGACAGAGTGAGACTCTGTCTTAAAATAATAATAATAATTATAATGAGAAATAAGATTTTGTCTCTTATTTTATAGTATAGTTGAGCTTTGAAGTGCCACAAGCCATTGTACTAAGATTTTGTCCTCCCTGCTAATCAATTTTCATCTCCTTGGAGACAATATCATCTTCATTAAGAATACATGGGTTGGTTGGGCATGGTGGCTTACATCTGTAATCCCAGGGAGGCCGAGGCAGGTGGATCACTTGAGGTCAGGAGTTTGAGACCAGTCCTGCCAACATAGCTACTAAAAATACAAAAATTAGCCAGGCGTAGTTGTGGGCACCTATAATCCCACCTACTCAGGAGGCTGAGGCAGAGAACTGCTTGAATCCGGGAGGCAGAGATGCAGTGAGCCGAGATCACACCACTGCACTCCAGCCTGGGCGACAGAGTGAGACTCTGTCTCATAATAATAATGAGAAATAAGAATCTGTTGGGTATAGTTGAGCTTTGAAGCACCACAAGCCATTGTACTATCTAAGATTTTGCCCTCCCCCATAACCAATTTTCACCTCCTTGGAGGCAATATCATCTTCATTAAGAATACATGGGTTGGCTGGGTGCAGTGGCTCACGCCTGTAACCCCAGGAAGGTTGAGGCAGGTGGATCACTTGAGGTCAGGAGTTTGAGACCAGACCAGCCAACATGGCTACTAAAAACACAAAAATTAAAATTTTGGATACTGTAAAAAATAATGAAATCATGTCCTCTGCAGCAACAGGGATATGGCTAGAGGCCATTATCCTAAGTGAATTAACACAGAAATGAAACCAAATACCACGTTCTCATTTATAAGTGGAAGCTAAGCATTGAATACACATGGACATAAAGATGAGAACATGGACACTGGCAACTACTAGAGCAGAGAGAGGAGGAGGAGGGCAAGGGATGAAAACCCACCTACCAGGTTTCTGCTCACTACCTGGGTGACTGGATTATTCATATCCCAAACGTCAGCATCACACAATACACCCATGGAACAAACTTGTACATGTACCCCCTAAATCTAAAATTAAAAGTTGAAATTTTATTTTTAAATAGTTGGATACTGGCATATAAATGAAAAAAAAGATTAATGTAACAGAATAGAATCTCTCATCTCTCGGGAAAGATGGATTATTCAGTAAATGTTACTGGAGAAAGGTAAAATTGGATCCCCATTTTATACGACATACCAAAATTAACTCCAAATATATAAGAGATCTAAATATTAAAAAATAAATTGGCCAGGCACAGTGGCTCACGCCTGTAATTCTAGTACTTTCGGAGGCCAAGGCAGGTGAATCACCTGAGGTCAGGAGTTCAAGACCAGCTTGACCAACATGGCAAAAGCCAGTCTCTACAAAATATACAAAAATTAGCTGGGTGTGGTGGCAGGTGCCTGTGGTCCCACCTACTTGGGAGGCTAAGGCAGGAGAATCATTTGAACCCAGGAGGTGAGGTTTACAGACAGCCAAGATCTTGCCACTGCACTACAGCCTGGGTGACAACAGCAAAACTCCAACTCAAAGAATAAAAAAAGAAATCATAAAAATGCTAGAAGGAAAAACAGACTGTCATTCTTAACTTCAGAGGGGAAAATTCTGTCTTACAATCATATGAATAAATGTTACTACATTTAAAAATTGCCTAAAGAATACAGACAGACAGATGACAAAATGGGAGAAAATATCTGCAACTTAAAGCAAAAACAGAGACTCCTAAAATCCAAAGAGCTGTATTTTAAAAATCAAGAGAAAATAATCAAGAGAAAGATAGAGAGTCATTATTTTAAATGGACAACAGGCAATTCACAAAAAAGAAAAGTTAATGGCCATTAAACATTTAAAATATGTTCATCCTCATTTAAATAAGAGAAATTCAAAGTGAAACTAAATTGAGAAGACTTCTGATTCCAATACCATTAAGATCCTATTGGACTAACTTCCTTAAAGATACACCTATAGATCTGGACATAATATAAAAAGCAACTAATTGAAGGTGCTGGGCAATGAACTGAAGCAGTATTCCTACAAAAAAATGCACACTTGAATTGAATCATGAGGAAACATCAAACACACATAAACTGAGAGACGATCTACAAAACAACTGGCCTGTAGATTTCAAGAAAGTCAGGATCACAAAGGATCAAAGAAAAGTCCAGGAATTGTTTCTGATTAAAACAGACTAAAGAGATGTGATAACTAAATGAAATGGTTGATCCTAGATATGACTCTGGATTGGACGCCAGATAAGGGGCAAAAAAGGCTATAAGGACAAAATTAGAAAAATTGGTAAAATTCTATGAACTCTGGATTAGACAATTATTATATCTCTGCTACATTTCTTCATTTTAATCAACGAACTACAGTTATAGTCCCTGTGCTCAGAAAATACAGTAATGTAATTATAGATAAAGGAAAATGATGTCTGAAAATTACTATCAAGTAGTTCAGAAGAAAAGTATATATGTAGAGAGAATTAGCAAACAAAAAAGCAAAATGTTAAAAACTGGTAAATATGTAAGGGCATATGAGAGTTTTTTCCTACTATTTTTGCAAATTTTCTGTAAGTGTAATATGATATCAAAATAAAATTTTTTAAAAAATCACTGCTATGTGAGTACTGATTTTTAATTAAGAGACTAAAGAGGTATAACCAAATGTAATCCATGAACCTTAAATATAGCAAAATATAAAAACCAAAAGAAATCTAAAACACATTCTCTATCTTAACAGTAGTAACAGTTGTTGTTTTCAAACAATTATATTTTAGAATAAAGAAGATATATTAATGTTTTAGCAACCAATATTGTTAGCATAAAAGAGAGATACAAGTATAAAATCAAATAAGAAAATACTCTATTGCTTGTCTGAACTGAAATATTATTATAAATTCATGATTCATGATTTATAGTTTAAAAACAAGTTATTAGCTTTGTTCCATGAAATGGCCTGCAATAAATGACAGCCCTATGGCAATGAGAAACTCTAATGCGCACGCAGTGGTCACTGTACACTATATACCACAAGAGGAATCAAAACTCCTTAGAGAAATGGCTCATTTCAGGCCTGGCATAGGAAATGTACAAGGTGATCTTGGGATCTGTTCTGCCAGAAAGCAAATACACTATCAACTCTACTAGAATCATGTCAGAAAGACATAGGAACTGCCCGGAAAGGACTACCAGTGGCTTAATAAAGAGCAGTTTGATATAAAAAAGAATAATGCTGGCAATAGTTTAAAACAAATGGTATTCAAATCAAACTCACTCACTTTTGGAACTCCTTAGAAGTTTGTAGGGCATCAACTTATTTATGTGAAAATTAGTACATGAAAATAAAGAATCAAATCAATTAATCTGCCTTTCCATATGAACTGGTTTTTTTTTTTGTTTTGAGACCGAGTTTCACTCTTGTTGCCCAGGCTGGAGTGCAATGGTGGGATCTCAGCCGCAACCTCCACCTCCCAGGTTCAAGCAATTCTCCTGCCTCAGTCTCCTGAGTAGCTAGGATTACAGGCATGTACCACTAAGCTCGGCTAATTTTATATTTTCAGTAGAGACAGAGTTTCTCCATGTTGGTAAAGCTGGTCTCAAACTCGCGACCTTAGGTGATCTGCCCACCTCAGTTTCCGAAAGTGCTGGGATTACAGGTGTGAGCCACCAGGCCTGGCTATAAACTGTATTTTAAAATAATCAAATACCTGACGAAGAAAAGTTCTTATATATAGAAGAACTGTAACTAATAAATGCTGAAGGAACTGAGTGAATTTTTACAAATCACCATATGTAACCCTTAATGAAATAATGGGCAGGTCTGGTGCCTCATGCCTGTAATCCCAGCACTTTTGGAGGCTGAGGTGGGTGGATTACATGAGATCAGGAATTGGAAATCAGCCTGGGCAACATGGTAAAACCCCATCTCTACTAAAAATACAAAAATTAGCTGGATGTGGTGGCACATGCCTGCAATCCCAGCTACTTGGGAAGCTGAGGCAGGAGAATCACTTGAACCAGGAGTTGGAGGCTGCAGTGAGCTGAGATCGCACTGCTGCATTCCAGCCTGGGTGACAGAGGGAAAAAAAATGAATGAATCTTGGTATCAATCATAAGTGGACGTTATAATCTTTAGGTCAGTGCTTCCTATCCTTTTTAAAATTTTTCATAGTCACATCCCTAGGAGCCTTTTTAGATACCTTTTCTCTAATAGCCACCACTCTCATGAAATTTGATTACCGCAGATATACTATATATATATATCTACTGTGGCTCTTTGGAGGACCACAGATCATCGTAATACCTATGAGTTTTTGGGCTCTTCCTTGTCACAAACAAGTTTGAGATATCCTCCACCCTCATTGAGAATGCATGCTAATTTAGGTGCAAAAAAGGAAAGGATTAAATGAACAACATTTAAACACATCAATATGACATCACTGAAAGTGGGACACCTGACTGTAAGGGCCTCATGATGCAATGTAATAGGAAGTGCACAGTGCCAACTATGAATTACTTTTCCCTAAAAAGGTGATTTAGGAAAATCTGATCTGAATCTGATCAAGCCTCTAGATCTAGCTGCCTGTTTACAGAAATATGAAGGAATGGAAAACAATTATATGACAGTACAAGGAAGCAGTTAGCTAAAAGCAGAATACAGAATATTCTACAGGACAAATGATCTAGTTTTTCTACAAATCAGCAGCATCAATTAAAACAAACCAAAACAAAACACAGGAGGGAAACTGTCATGGATTAAAGAAGTTCAAGAGTTTTAGCCACCAAGTGCAATGTGTGAATTCTATTTTGATCCAGATTTCAACAAACCTACTGTAAAAATATGTCTTTGAAAGAATTGGGAAAATTTGAATATGGGGGTATACCCATATTCAAAAATTTTTAATTTCATATTATGAACTAACTACCATGCTGTTATACCAACATAAGAAACAAACTTATTGTTAGTTTTGTTTGTTTTTTGTTTTTTTGAGACGGAGTTTCGCTCTTGTTACCCAGGCTGGAGTGCAATGGCGCGATCTCGGCTCACCGCAACCTCCGCCTCCTGGGTTCAGGCAATTCTCCTGCCTCAGCCTCCTGAGTAGCTGGGATTACAGGCACGCACCACCATGCCCAGCTAATGTTTTTGTAGTTTTAGTAGAGACGGGGTTTCACCATGTTGACCAGGATGGTCTCGATCTCTTGACCTCGTGATCCACCCGCCTCGGCCTCCCAAAGTGCTGGGATTACAGGCTTGAGCCACCGCGCCCGGCCAGTTTTGTTTGTTTTTGAGATGGAGTCTTGCTCTGTCGCCCAGGCTGGAGTGCAATGGCGTGATCTTGGCTCACTGCAACCTCCGCCTCCTGGGTTCAAGCAATTTTTCTGCCTCAGTCTCCCAAGTAGCTGGGATTACAGGCACCCGCCACCACGCCCGGCTAAATTTTGTATTTTTAGTAGAGATGGCGTTTCATCATGTTGGCCAGGCTGTTCTAGAACTCCTGACCTTGTGATCCGCCAGCCTTGGCTTCCCAAAGTGCTAAGATTACAGGCGTGAGCCACGACGCCCGACCCTGTTAGTTATTTTTTTTTTAATGTTAGTATAACAGCATCGTGGTTATTTTAAAATATAATGTCCTTTTTGGTCATATATGTATAGGAGGATAAAATGCAATTTTGAAATACTACAGGAAAATAGGGGGAAGGATTGATACAAACGTATCTACAGATGCTTTTAATTACAAGTAGGTGTTGGACATGTTGGGATTTGTAGTATTCTCTATCCTGCTTGAAAACATCCACAATAGTTAAAATTTAAAAAGTCTTCAAATTTTCCTCCAGAAAAATAGTTATTTTTCATCAAAACTTTAGACCATTAGGTGGAAAGGAGAGGTGTAGCGTGGGTGGGGAGTGGAGCTTGACTGATTAACCCATCCCCGGAGCATCATTTACAGGGTGCCTAAGGACCAGTCACTAGAATGGCTGGTTCTTCGTTAGGAAGACGTTGCTGGAGGTAAAAAATGTTTCGGAAAGGAAGAAATGTGAGGTTAGAAAGAAAATAGGAACTTCACACAAGACTTTCCGAAGTGCGATATTCTTTTCCTCTGGGTGCCTCTCTTAGAAAACGCAGAACAGAGAAAAGAAAAAAGAATCAGAGCATCAGCGCTCTCACAGCAGACAAAACAATTTAGAATCACACCAACCTCAAGAGAGGGATTAGTCTCCTCACAGGGTTCTCGAGCTGGAATACGACATCTTTAACAGTGGTCTTTTCCTAAGACACCTCCAGGGGTAAAGCCTCACTATCAGGGCAACTTCAAAAGAGCCTTTCTCCGCCAAGGAACTGCAGCAGCTGTAGCCGCGCGATTCTCAGCCGTCCGTGTCACACGAGGAGTACTGAGGCCTGGGAGGGGCCTAGGGGTAGGAGCATTACCAGGCGGCAGGTGAGCCCACCCCACGGCCGCACAAGCGCACACGCACACGTCCAGAGCGGAGGAACACTACTGGTAACACACGCCTCTCTAGGCTCCCTATCCCAAAGTGATGATGCCGATTTTACCCGCGGATAGGGGCTCCAGGGTGCACACTCATAAATTCGGAAAGGAGGAACACAAGTAGCACCACGCCCCCGTCGCTCCCGGAACCAAAGTGACGACTCCTCCGCACTCTCAAGGCCAACTTCCACAAGTAATTAGCCTAGAGCACTGTCCCTTTCCTGTCAGCACTGAGCCCCAGCCAGGACACCGGTATTCTCAGCACCATACAGGAGCTTCCTTTTCGAAGCTGCAACCCAAAAGCGGCGAGCCGCTCCGGGTGAGGCCACCTACTCACCTGGCGGCTGCAAAGAAGCTCCGTGCGTCAAGACGTAACGGCGTTAAGTGTACAACGCGTAAGTGACGTGGGGGCCTTCGGGAAACGTAGTCTACAGCTGAAAACCGGCCGGGTCGTGTCTGCGCAGGCCCAGTGGCTGTCATAGAGTCCAGCACTCCAGAACCGAGCGATCCCTGAGGTTCCTTTGCTCGAACTGTGGGTCTTACCCTGCTACGGTCTGAGCCTACCCTATTTCATTATACTCAAGTAACGCCCCAGAAATTCCAGAGAACCTCACATAAAGAGGTTGAGTCTTGCCGTGGTGCCTTCAGGAGAATGTCGTCGCCGGGATAGAAGAGCTGCAAAAGGCTGTCAGGTAAGGTCTGATTTCTCTGTGACAGAGAGCTCTGGCCGTGACGAGTGGCTACGATACCGGGTTGCTGCCCAACGGTGTTCGGAAGTGTGATGCATTCTTCACGGCCATTTGTGTGTCTGTGGGCGCGCGTGTCCATGTCCGAGTGTCCTCTGTGGGAGCAGAGGGGACAGTGGCCATGCCCGTGTGATGTGCGTCAGATTGTGCTTGACACTGTGACAGAGGCTATATTAGTGGCGCATTTAGGATTGTGTGCGGAAGGGTCTTGGGAATGGTTTGATTATAGCTTTGAGGGTGATGTCTGTGATTAATCAGATTCAGCATGCGACTATCTTATAACCTGTGAGAATTTTATTTTTCTTTGCATGGTCATGAATTTAAGATAGATTCCTATGAAATTATATAAATTTACTGAATGATGCATTGAGAGTTCACCTGTGGCGGTGAATGTGGGGAAAGAAGTGTGTGAGCACAGTACTGTGAGGATGGGCACGATTGTATGCAGAGCTGTGTTACAGTGATATCTCCTGGCTTCCGTTTTCTCACCTGTAAAGTGAGGGTGTCAATCGTGTAATGCTTTGGAACAATGCTTTTTAATACAAATTTCTGCAAAACTGGATTCCATTTTTTTATATCTGTGCTCTCCACTACAGTAAGCACTAGCTACATATGGCTACTGAGAAATTGGAATGTAGCTGGTTTGACTGAGGAACTGAATTTTTTAAATTTTATTCAATTTTAATAAATCTAAATGTAAACAGCTATATATGGCTAGTGATCTTCCTACTGAACAGTACTATCTGGAGCATTAATTTGCCTTCAATATTTGAAGGGGGTAAAAACTTAATTCATCTAACAAATGTTTGAAAAATGAAATTCTTAAAATTTATTTTTTAAATTTGACATAATTGTAGATTCATATGAGGCTGTAAGAAATAATAGAGACATTGTGTGTTATTCTCAACTTAGTCTTCTCCAATGATAACATCTTGCAGGACTATCATATGACAATCAGGATATTGACATTGACCAAAACAGATCATTTCCATCACCACAAACATGTGTTGTGTTGCCCTTTTATAGACACATGCACTTTCTTCCCTCTTGTTTGAAGATATTCGTGTTAACATTAATGATAATGTGGGCATACTTCATTTTATTGTGAGTCATTTCATGCAGATACTGTGTTTGTTTGTTTTAAAGAGATAGGGTCGGTCAGGCACGGTGGCTCACACCTGTAATCTCCAAACTTTGGGAGGCCAAAGCGAGCAGATCATGAGGTCAGGAGTTCTAGACTAGCCTGACCAACATGATGAAACCCTGTGTCTACTAAAAATACAAAAATTAGCCGGGTATGATGGCACATGCCTATAATCCCAGGTACTCAGGAGGCTGAGGCAGGAGAATCACTTGAACCCAGGAGGCGAAGGTTGCAGTGAGCCAGGATTGTGCCATTGCATTCCAGCCTGGGTGACAGCGTGAAACTCTGTCTCAAAAAAAAAAAAAAAAAGAGACAGGGTCTCCCTGTCACCCAGGCTGGAGTGCAGTGGTGCAGTTATAGCTCACTGTAGCCTCGAATTCCTGGGTTCAAGGGATCCTCTTACCTCAGCCTCCCAAGATACTGTTTTTTATAAATTGAAGGTTTGTGGCAACCCTGCATTGGGCAAATCTATCAGCTCCATTTTTTTCAGCAGTATATACTGACTTCTTGTCTGTCACATTTTGGTAATTCTTGCAATATTTCAAATTGTTTACTAATACTGTATCTCTTAAGGTGATCTGTGATCAGTGATCTTTGATGTCACTGTTGTAACTGTTTTGGGGCTTCATAAACCATGTCCATATAAGTTGGCAAACTTAATCCATAAATGTGTGTGTTCTGACTGCTCTAGCAACCAGCTGTTCCCCCATCTCTTTCCCTGTCCTCAGGCCTTCCTGAGACACAGGTCTATTGAAGTTAGGCTAGTTAATAATCCTACAGTGGGCCGGGTATGGTGGCTCACACCTGTAATCCCAGCACTTTGGGAGGTCAAAGTGGGTGGATCAATCACGAGGTCAGGAGTTTGAGACCAGCCTGGCTAATATGGTGAAACTCCGTCTCTACTAAAAGTACAAAAATTAGCTGGGTGTGGTGGCGCACACCTGTAGTCCCAGCTACTCAGGAGGTTGAGGCAGGGAGGACTGCTTGAACCCGGGAGGTGGAGCTTTCAGTGAGCTGAGATCGTGCCACTGCGCTCTAGCCTGGCAACAGAGCGAGACTTTGTCTCAAAAACAAACAAACAAATAAAAATAATCCTATGGTGGCCTCTAAATGTTTAAGTGAAAGGAAGAGTTGCATGTCTCTCAACTTTAAGTCAAAACCTGAAAATGGTTAAGCTTAGTGAGGAAGTTATGTCAAAAGCAAAGACAGGCTAAAACCCAGGCCTCTTGCACCAAACAACCACACTGTGAATACAAAGGAAAAGTTCTTGAAGGAAACTAAAAGTGCCATGCCAGTGAACACATGAATGATAAGAAAGTCAAACAGCTTTATTACCGACAGGGCAACGGGTTCTTACATATCACACCAAAGGCACAAGCAACAAAGGAAAAAATAGATAAATTAGACCTTATCAAAACTAAAACTTTTATGCTTTAATTAAATGACACTATCAAGAAAGTTAAAAGACAGTACACCTGTAATCCCAGCACTTTGGGAGGACAGGGTGGGTAGATCACTTGAGTCCAGGAGTTCAAGACTGACCTGTCAACATAATGGCCAACTGTCTCTACTAAAAATACAAAAAATTAGATGGGCATGGTGGTTCATGCCTGTAATCCCAGCTATTCAGGAGGCTGAGGCATGAGAATCACCTGAACCCAGGAGGCGGAGTTTGCAGTGGACCAAGATCACACAACTGCACTCCAGTCTGGGTGATGGAGTCAGACCCTGTCTCAAAAATTTTTTTAAAGATAATACAGAATGGGCCGGGCGCGGTGGCTCAAGCCTGTAATCCCAGCACTTTGGGAGGCCGAGGCGGGTGGATCACGAGGTCAAGAGATCGAGACCATCCTGGTCAACATGGTGAAACCCCGTCTCTACTAAAAATACAAAAAATTAGCTGGGCATGGTGGCGTGTGCCTTTAATCCCAGCTACTCAGGAGGCTGAGGCAGGAGAATTGCCTGAACCCAGGAGACGGAGGTTGCGGTGAGCCGAGATCGCGCCATTGCACTCCAGCCTGGGTAACAAGAGCGAAACTCCATCTCAAAAAAAAAAAAAAAAAAAAAAGGTAATACAGAATGGAAGAAAATAGTTACAAATTACATATCTGATAACGATCCAGTATCCAGAATGTAAAGAACTCTTACAACTTAAAAAAGACAGCTCAATTAAAAAATGGGTAAAGGACTTGAATGCACATTTCTTCAAAGATAATATATAAATGGCAAATAAACACATGAAAAATCATTAACATTATTAGTCATTAAGGAAATGCAAATGCAAACCACTCTGAGGTGCCATTTCATACCCACTAAGATGAGAATAACATTTTTTTTTAAAAGGAAAGAAATAGGTTATTAAATCTGTGGATAAATTGGAACCCTTAGTTCATTGCTTCAAGATTTGAAGGGGGTAAAAAACTTAATTAATCCAGCAAATATTTGAAAAATGAAATTCTTTTTTTTTTTTTTTTTTTTTTTGAGACGGAGTTTCACTCATGTTACCCAGGCTGGAGTGCAATGGCGCGATTTCGGCTCACCGCAACCTCCGCCTCCTGGGTTCAGGCAATTCTCTCCTGCCTCAGCCTCCTGAGTAGCTGGGATTACAGGCACGCGCCACCATGCCCAGCTAATTTTTTGTATTTTTAGTAGAGACGGGGTTTCACCATGTTGACCAGGATGGTCTCGATCTCTTGACCTCGTGATCCACCCGCCTCGGCCTCCCAAAGTGCTGGGATTACAGGCTTGAGCCACCGCGCCCGGCCTTGAAAAATGAAATTCTTAAAATTCTTAAAATTTATTTTTTGAGAGTAAAAATAATGCTGGTAAGAATGTAAAATGGTACAGCTGCAGGAAATAGTTCTGTGGTTCCTCAAATAGTTACACATAGAATTGCTGTTTTACCCAATAATCCCACTCGAGGGTATTTTACCCAAAGGAATTGAAAACATTCTTTCAAGCAAAAATGTGTACATGAATGTTTATAGCAGCCCTACTTACAAAAGCCAAAAGGTTGAAACAATCCAGATGTCCATCCACTGATGAGTGGAGAAAGAAAATGTTCATCTAGGCCGGGCGCGGTGGCTCAAGCCTGTAATCCCAGCACTTTGGGAGGCCGAGGCGGGTGGATCACGAGGTCAAGAGATCGAGACCATCCTGGTCAACATGGTGAAACCCCGTCTCTACTAAAAATACAAAAAATTAGCTGGACATGGTGGCACGTGCCTGTAATCCCAGCTACTCAGGAGGCTGAGGCAGGAGAATTGCCTGAACCCAGGAGGGGAGGTTGCGGTGAGCCGAGATCGTGCCATTGCACTCCAGCCTGGGTAACAAGAGCGAAACTCCGTCTCAAAAAAAAAAAAAAAAAGAAAATGTTCATCTATCCAATGGAGTATTATTCAGCCATAAAATGAAGTTAATTACTGCTTTAAAACCCTACGCTGAGTGAAAGAAAACAGACACGACATCACATATTGTGTGATTCCTTTATATGGGAAATCTAGAACAGGCAAATGCATAGAGACAGAATCAGATTAGTGATTGTCAGGAGCTAGGTAAGGGAGAGAATAGGAGTAACTGCTTAATGTATATGAGATTTCCCTTTGGAGTGATGAAATGTTTGGAGCTAGATAGAGGTGATTTGCACAACAATGTGAATGTACTAAATGCCCCTGAAGTGTATTCTTTAAAATAGCTAATGTCATGTGCATTTTACCTCAGAAAAAAGAAAAAAGCCTAATTAATTAGCTTGAATTTCTTGAATTTCGTCATTTTCATTCATTATTACATTCACTCCTTCTCATTTTCTCTACCCTCTGAACTCTAATATTTTCATAAATTGAGAACATACAGTAATTCCTGTAATGCCACCACCTAGATACAACTACTGTGAGCATTATATTTAAACTTGTTTACCTGTTTTTTTTATGAATGGGCACATATGAAATGTATATTTTTCACTACACATATTGTTTTGTAACTAACCATCTTAGAACAACATGTAATAAACATGGGATCTAAATAATGATCTGTATCAGGAACTGGCAAATTATAGCCAGCCCTGAAACCAAATTCAGCCCTCTGTCTTCTTTTGTACAGCCTGCAAGTTAATGATGGTTTTTATTTTTTTAAATGGTGGGGATGAAAATATTATTTCAAGACACGTTAAAATTATATGAATTCCAGATTTCCATATTCATAAAAGTATCATTGGAACACTGTCACATTTTTTAATTTATCAGTTTTCTCTGGCTCCTTTTGCACTATGTGGTAACACTGCATACTTCTGGTAGGCTGAATGGCCCACAAAGCCTGAAATATTTATTATGTGGTTATTTGCCGGAAAAGTTTGCTGACTCCCAATCTATATTATTTCTGATGGCTAATTTATTTTCTATTATGTGAATACACTAGAATTTATTTAACCTGTTCTTTATTCAAGTCTAATTTGTATTTTTATCTAGCTTTTTCCATTTTAAAATTATCTGCACCTGCCTGCATATATTCTAGTGAACATATATAATCATTTTCCTTAGACAGGGTTCTAGGAGTGGGATTACTGAAATATCTGGCTCACATTATTATTATTAAATTATTATTATCTGGCTCACATTATTATTATTATTAAATTCTGCTAATATAAATTTCTAATTTACCCTCTTTCAGGTGGCAGCAGTGTATAACATGGTGTGAGGGTATCTGTTTTACTCCAGTTTAACACGTTATCATAAGTCTTTTAAATGTTACTGTGTTGTAAATGTAAAATGCTATTTGCCACTTTAACATGTATTATCTTAATGAGTAGCAACATTTAAGAGCCTTTAGTCATTACTTCTGTTATTATTCACGCTTGGGTTTCATTAGGTATGGTAAGAAATTCTGGGTATCAGTGACAGGAGCACAGCTGAAAAAGAACTGGCTTTGTAATTGGAGAATTGTTGATTCAGAATTCAAATGTCTTGTTTATTAGCAGTGGATTTAGGTTTCTGTTTTTCTGATGTTGGAGATAATAATGACATTATACGGCTATTCTAAGGATTAAATATCTATATATCAGGTATGCATTACATAAAAGTTGATTTTTTTTATTGCTGTCAGGGTCATAAATTTACTTCTCCCTCCAGTTTGAGTACTGAGGGAGAAGGCAGGGTGAATAATGTCCTGCAGGGACCCTGGGGACTCTTCCGATTGAGGGAAAGGTGGAGTGGTGAGCCCTGAGGATTATGGGCATTCCAGTTCAGGCTAGGAGAAGGGATCCCAGTATGCAAGTATAATTTTGCAATGATAAAGGCCATTATGAATTGTCTATGCCAGGGATCAGCAAATTTTTTTTTTTTTTTTTTTGTGTCGGAGTTGAGACGGAGTTTCGCTCTTGTTACCCAGGCTGGAGTGCAATGGCGCGATCTCGGCTCACCGCAACCTCCGCCTCCCGGGTTCAGGCAATTCTCCTGCCTCAGCCTCCTGAGTCGCTGGGATTATAGGCACACGCCACCATGCCCAGCTAATTTTTTGTATTTTTAGTAGAGACGGGGTTTCACCATGTTGACCAGGATGGTCTCGATCTCTTGACCTCGTGATCCACCCGCCTCGGCCTCCCACAGTGCTGGGATTACAGGCTTGAGCCACCGCGCCCGGCCCAGCAAATTTTTTTTATAGAATGCCAAATAGGAAGTATTATAGGCTGTGTGGCCCATACAGTCTCCATTGCAACTACTCAACTTGGCGTTTGTAGCTTTCTGAAAGTAGCCATAGTCAGGAGTAAACAAATGAGCATAGCTGTGTTCTATTCCAACTGTATTTACAAAAGCATATGGGCAGGCCAGATTTGGCCCATGGGCCATAGGTTGCAAACTCCTAGTCTGTTCTATCTTTCATCTTTAAGTCAGGGGAGGCCAGGAAGCTCCTAAGGCCATGAAGGCAGTCTGCTTTGGATAATGTGGTCTGTCCCCTTTGGATGGTGAGAATCGAGGGAAGAGATTCTATTCTAGACAGCTCTGAACATCCCAGCCTTGGGCCTACATAAGTATTCTCATAGTGGGGATTGGCCCAGAACTCTTCTGCTGAACTATTGGTCATGTATTCTAATTCAGGAGAGCCCCTACACTGTGTCCATCCTCCTACAGCCAGCTTCCCTTGGTGTGGTGAGAGTGTGTCAGAGGGAAGTGAGGGAAGTTTAGGGGGAGGTGTTTGCAAGCAGCAATGGAAAATAGAAGGTTATTAATTTATATCATGTTGTTATCTCTGCAGCAAGCCTAGTCTCATTGCCTCATTTTTTTTCTCCTCTAACTCAGGCTTCTCAGAACTTTGTTTCTTCAGCAGAAGAACGCTGGGAAAGACTGACCAGTTCTTGTGAGTCTAAAACCATGGCCCATGTAAGTTACAGTTCCTCTTTCCTTCTTTAGACTCTTTTGTTTTTAAAGATCATGTGAACATTTTCACTCTTTATGCTGACACTTCTTTTTTTTTTTTCATTTGTTTTGTTTTGTTGTTTTTTTCTACTTACTCAACTGAATGCTGACACTTCTTAACAGAATTTTTTTTTTGTCTTACTCTGTCGCCAGGCTAGAGTTCAGTGATGCAATCTCGACTCACTGCAACATCAGCTCCTGGGTTCAAGCAATTCCCTTGCCTCACCATCCTGAGTAGCTGGGATTATAGGCGTGTGCCACAACTCCCAGCTAACTTTTTGTATTTTAGTAGAGACAGGGTTTCACCATGTTGGCTAGGATGGTCTCGGTCTCCTGACATTGTGATCTGCCCACCTGGACCTCCCAAAGTGCTGGGATTACAGGCATGAGCCACTGTGCCCAGCGCAGAAGTTTTTCTTACTCCCCACATTCCCAAGCCCCTCCAGTGTGCCCCCTCTCTTTCTTAACCAATATTCACATGCACATTGACCAAATCATTCAGCGTACTCAGTCTCTGTCTAGAGCAGAGATGGAGCAGACAGGAAGTTCCTAGAGGGAGGCAGTTTACCATCTTTTGCCAGATCTGAGGTGTAATGAAACCAAGAATGGACTCATTTGACTACACATAGGAAAGCCCTGAAGTTTTCCACAGATCCTGCGTCTAGATAAAACACAGTTTAATATTGATTGGCCTCAGTTTTAGTATGTAGTTGGGGCCTGCTTATAGAGAGGCCAGGGGGTCTTTCCTGAGAATCTCTTAGGCAAAAACCTATAATAAAGTGCACTTTGTGGTTGAACAGAACGTGCTAGTCTTGACATCAGTATGATTCTGGTTCATTACATCAGTATTAATCTCAAGAACAAAGAAGGTATGTAGTACTTATAAGAAAATAATCCAGATACATAAATATTAGATAATTGTATTATCCCAGATTTGCAGTGAGGTACTATGGACTTGAACTTCTGAGTTTGCCACTGTACTCCAGGCAACAGAGTGAGACCTCTGTCTTGACTGATCAATCGACTGATTAATAGATAGATAGATAGATAGATAAACTTGAAGGAAAAAGAGGAGGTAGAATTCTTCTTTTTTAAATTGATTTATTAAGTGGTTTTTCTTATTATTAAGTAATAATTTATTGAGGATTTTGAGGTAGAAATATAGTTTATGTGCTTGTATCCAGTTTAAATGAATTGGGAAACATGTATTTGTTCCCAGAAATGTTTTGAGTAGTTCAAGAACCCCGTAATATATAGGAAATTTTGTATACAGAAGCTGGATTCTTCAAGAAAATGAGGTGACTCTGCTTTAGAATACTGGGTTCCTTTGTTCTACCTTTACCATAAGCTTTCAGCCCCAGCCTAGAGTTTGGTATAGTATCCCTTGTTGCAATGAAACCTTCTATCTCTTTTTCTTCTTTTTAAAATACTTGTTCTGTAATTTCACCAGTAATATGTTGATTTATGTTTCAGGCATTGGTGACATTCAGGGATGTGGCTATAGACTTCTCTCAGAAGGAATGGGAGTGCCTGGACCCTACTCAGAGGAAATTGTACAGAGATGTCATGTTGGAGAATTACGGTAACTTGGTCTCACTGGGTAAGGTCACCTACATCAAATAATGTAGACTCTGCTCTCTGAAATAGTAGCTTTCTCTTCCACAAATTTAGGACTAATTATTAAGAAACTAGCTGAATTTCTTCTCTGTTCCTCAAGAAATTGACTGAACTTTGATGATTTGTGAATGGCACTTCCACTGAATGCCTTCATTTTCACCATACCTCACTGAGCCTCATGAAATGCTCCTTAATCCATTCCTGTAACTGCGTCTTCCTTAATAGTTAAGAGACTGGATTTGAATTTGGCGGCATTTACTCCAAAACCAATGTCAGTGAAATCAGGTTTCACATTGCATTTGAGCTCAGAATTGCTGTGGATGCTCTGTTATTTGGTAACCTGTCTGCAAAGATAACAGCCACACCCAGGGGCTACAATTTATATGTCATTGTTTAGACCAACAAAATTGATTTAAAATTAAAGTGAACGCATTCTACTTCCTAAAACAAACATTTTCTTTTACTGATTTGTGATTGAAAGTTTTACCTACTGGGTACTATGCTCAGTACCTGGGCGGTGAAATCAAATGTACCTCAAACTTTAGCATCACACAATATTCCTAGGTAACAAACCTGCACATGTGGCCCCTGTATCTAAAATAAAAGTTGAAATTAGTTAAAGTAAAATAAAATATATTAACTTAGCATCTAATTTTAAATGAATATCTTAGCAAGAACCTAGAAATACCGTAGGAAGTGTCTTGTTTTGCTCTAAGTAAATTAAGAATGATGAAAATAATAATAGCTAATAGAGTGCTTACTATATACAAGGCACTGTTCTAAGTATTAGCTATGATATAGGTACTACTTTTATTTTCCTTTTACAGATGAGAAAACTGAGGACAAAAGAATTTAAGCAGTTTGTTTACAATCATTAGTCCATAGGTAGCAGAGTAGAATTTGGACCCACATAGGCTGGCTTCAGAGTCTGTGCCCTCAATAACTACTGCCTCTCAATATAGCCAGCCTATATGAGTTTTAATTCCAAAATGAATTAAAATTCTCCTGGATGGATTTTAATTCCCCTGCCCATCAAGTTACTTTATTCTCTGGGATCCTAGGGTTACACTAAGTTGAATATTCTTTAATCCTATCAGTTTTCTCTGAAGTCTTTATTGAAATCACATTGATCCATATAAATTTAACCAAGTCTCAAACTGTTTTTGAACTTGCAATGTTTTACTTCTATGTATTTTTTTTCTTTCTTTCTTATAAGCAGGATATTCTGGCTCAAAGCCAGATGTGATTACCCTATTGGAGCAAGGGAAAGAGCCCTGCGTGGCGGTGAGGGATATGGCAGGAAGACAGTACCCAGGTGAGTTGAGAGTTCATCAGGCAGATACGGGCTCTCATGCCAGTCATGACCAGCTGGTGAGGGAGCATATACAGGCTTTGCATGCTGTTTAAGCAGTTCCTCTCAGAGGCCTCAGGGCTTTGGAGAAAAAGCCTAAGACAGGGAAGAAAACAGATCATCTTAGCATGAACTATCAAAAGAACCTCATCTTAGCTCCTACCGCCTATCTTTGTTTTTGCTTCCCCTCATGTTACTCTTCATTTCAGTAAAGAGAATGTTCTTTTCTTTCCCAGTGCAATCAATTGCTTCCTATCTTTTCTACATTGACACGTATGCTTGTTTCTAATGGCTGAAAGTTCAATCTTTCACATATTCAGCATATATTTACCAAGTGCTCATTCTGTGCCAAGTATTATCAGTACTTTGGTGAATAAGGCCAAAACCTCCCCACACTAATGGAATTATCATTATAGTAGGGGAGATACACAGTAAACTGTAAACAAATGAATATATATAAATATTAAATAACGATGCATATTGTGAAGAAAACGATGAAGAGTAAGGAGACAGAGTTTGGGCAGGGTTAATTTCAGTGGCTTGTCCAGGGAAGGCTCTTCAAAGAGAGAATATACATGCAGAGATGTGCAGTATAGGCTTAAGGCATGTGAACATCTGGAAGAAAATAATTCCAAGCACAGCAGGGAAGTGAGCTTTGTGTGTTTGAGGAACTGCAAGAAGCTCAGAGCAGATTGAGATTGGGAAGAGTAACTAAATATGAGTTTAGAGCCAAGCAGGGGCCAGGTCTTACATGGCTTTGTTTATCATAGCAAGAAATTTGGATTTTTCTTTTCCAAGAGTAATTGAAAGTCATAATCAAACATATATTTTTCAATGATTACTGTAGACGATCTGTGAAGAATATACTGAACACAGGCAAGAATGGAAGTAGAAAGATCAGTTATTAGGCTATTTCAATAGTCTAGATTAGCAGTGATAGTAGCTTGGATTAGGATGGTAGTGGTGAGGGGTGATGTTTCATTCATCTTATGATTTGAAAGTAGAACTAACGGACATGCTATGGGATATAGGTGAACAAGAAATCATAGGTGAACAAGTTTTTTATGTAAGCAGGTAAATAGATACAATTTGCTGAGATGGACATATGGGAAAGATAGCTTGGAGGATGGAAATAGAGTCCCAATTTAGGTGTATATATTTGAAATGCCTACTTGTCATCCAGATTGACATGTTGAACAGTCAGAGACATAGTAGGATGAGTTATATTAACTTGGGTGTCCAGCCAGTGAACTGACTGGATGAGATCCCTTAGGGCTGATCTGACCTACTACCTATTTTTGTAAATAATGTTTAATGGAAACATAGCCACACCTAATTATTTATGTATTGTCTATGGTAGAGTTGAGTAGTTAAGATAGAAGCCATATGGCTCACAATGCATAAGATTTCGACTGTCTGGTCCTTTACAGAAAAAGTTTGCTGATTCCCTACCTTTAGTGAATGAGTTTCATAGAATGAAGGAAGCCAGATGAGACAAAGAAGACTAAGGCCTGGGACATTCTATTTAGAAAAGGAAGAGGAGGCAGCAAGTAGATTGAGAACAAGTAGGCCTGGAGAGTGGTACCAAAAAAAGTCAAATAAAGAAAATGTTTCTGGTGAAAGGGAGTAGTCATCTATGAGGTCAACTGAACCATAAATTGCCTATAGGATGTGGCAGGAAAGAAGTTGATGTTGACCTTGTGTCAAGAGGACAAGGTTTCAATGGAGTCAGAGGTTAAAAAAAGGCTGCTAAATGTGGCTGAAATAAAATGGGAGGTGAGGCGGTGATGACAGTGAGATAGAAAACTTTTCTAAAGGGAATTCTGTTAGGAGAGAACTAGATAAGGGGTTAGTAGCTAGAAGGGGACATGGGATGTAAGGAGTCTTTTTTTTTTTTTTTTGAGATGGAGTTTTGCTCTTGTCACCCAGGCTAGAGTGCAATGGTGCGATCTCCACTCCAGCCTGGGCAACAAGAGTGAAACTGTGTCTCAAAAAGTAAATAAATAGGCCGGGCGCGGTGGCTCAAGCCTGTAATCCCAGCACTTTGGGAGGCCGAGGTGGGTGGATCACGAGGTCAAGAGATCAAGACCATGTGGTGAGCCGAGATCACGCCATTGCACTCCAGCCTGGGTAACAAGAGCGAAACTCCGTCTCAAAAAAAAAAAAATAAAAATAAAAATAAAAAAAAATAAAATTAAAAAAAAAAAAAAAAGTAAATAAATAAACTGTCCAAAGTGGCTACATTGTTTGGCATTCCCAGTAGCTCCACATTCTTTCCAGCCTGTGGTATTGCCAGTCATTTTAATATTAGTCATTTTAGTGGATGTGTAGGTGTATCTCACTGTAATTTTAATTTGCATTTAACTAATGACTAATGTTGAGCATATTTTCACATATTTGTCATTCCTTTATCTTCTTTGGTAAAAAGTGTCTATTTAATATTTTTACCCATTGACTTTCTTTTAGCAATTTTATTGAGGTATAATTTATATAGCATAAAATTCACCAACTATAAGTGCATACTTGGTGACTTTTAGTCAATTTACAGTTAGGCAACCATCACGATAATCCGGTTTTAGAATATTTTCATCACCCCCAAAAGTTTTCTTGTGCCCCTTTGCAGTTAACCCCTTCTTCCACCTCCGGCTTTAGGCAACTACTGACCTACCTTCCATTTTTGTCGATTTTCCTTTTCTGAACATTTCATATAAATGGGATCATACAATGTACAATCTTTTAAATCTGGCTTCTTTAACTTAGCATAATGTTTTGGAGGTCCATTTGTGAAGCAGCATGTATTAGTAATATATTCTAAGAACTCCTTTTCTCACACAAGGACACAAAAATTCCCATTGATATTATTCATTTTATCTTCTTGATTTATAAGAGTTCTTTATATATCTTGTAATCAACTACTTTATCAGATGTGTATTTTGCAGTATTTTATTAGTTTAGATACTAAATATACATTTTATAATATTTTACTAGTTTCTGGAGTAACTTTCTATTAATTAATAAACTTTTTTTTTATTTAAAAAAGTACAAAGTACAGAGTTCCTCTATACTCTCTGTCTCCAAACATGTACACCCTCCCCAATTATCAACAATCCACATGACAGTGGTACATTTGTTACAGTTGCTACACCTACATTGACACATCATTATCACCTAAAGTCACAGTCTGCATTAGAGTTCACTCTTGGTGTTATAAATTGTTAAGTTTGAAAAATGTATAATGACATGTATCCACAATTGTAGTATCATACAGAATAGTTTCACTGCTTTAACATTTCTCTGTGTTTGGCCTAGTCATCCTTTACTCCACCCTAACTCCTGGAAACCATTGAGTGTTTTACTGTCTCCATAGTTTTGCCTTTTTCACACTGTCATGTACTTGGAATCATACAGTATGTAGCCTTCTCAGATTGGTTTCTTCTACTTAGTAATATGCATTTAGCTTTCCTCAACATCTTTTTGTGATAGCTCATTCTTTTAGCACTGAATAATAGTCTATTCTCTGGATGTACCACAGTTTATTTATCCATTCACCTACTAAAGGACATCTTGGTTGTTTTTAAGTATTGGAAGTTTTGAATAAAGCTGCTGTATGCATTTGTGTGCAGGTTTGGGTATGAATATAAGTTTTCATTTTATTTGGGTAAATACCAAGGAACGTGATTGCTGAGTAGTATGATGGCACATGCCTGTAAACCCAGCTACTTGGAAGGCTGAGTCAGGAGAATTGCTTGAACCCGGGAGGCAGAGGTTGCAGTGAGCTGAGACCGCACCATTGCACTCCAGCTCTGGACAACAGAGCAAGACTCCATCTCAGGAAAAAAAAAGAAGAACATGTTTAGTTTTGTAGGAAACTGCCAAAATATCCTCCAAAGTGGCTATAATATTTTTGCATTCACTCAGCAATGAATGAGAATTCCTGTTGGTCCACATCCTGGTCAGCATTTGGTGTTGCCAGTGTTTTGGGTTTTGGCCATTCTAACAGGTGTGAAGTGGTATGTCATTGTTGTTTTAATTTGCAGTTCTCTGAGACTCTGATCTCTGATTTGGCATCTGACATTAATTTGGAGACATTCTCATTTATTGTTGCTTCATATATGCTTCTTTTCCTTTCTCTCTTTTTACTCCTTCCGGTATTTTCATGTGTATTTACACCTTTTATACTTACCCCCAGAGTTCTTGGATATCTGTTCCATTTTTTTCAGGATTTTTTCTCTTTCTTTTCAGTTTTTTAAGTTTCTTTTGTCACATCCTTAAGTGCAGAGACTCCTCAGCTGTGTCCAGTTTACTAAGAAGCACATCAAAGGCATTCTTCATTTCTATTACAGTGCTTCTAATTTTTAGCATTTCTTTTGGATTCTTTCTTAGAATATTCATCTGTTTCCGTTATCCATCTGGATATTGTCTATTTTTTCTATTAAAGCCCTTAACACATTTCTTATAGTCTTTTACAATTCCTGGTCTGATAATTCCAGCATTCCTGCCATATCTGACTCTGATTCTGATGCTTGTTTAGTCTCATCAAACTGTGTTTCTTGCCTTTTAGTTTTCCTTGTAACTTTTTGTTGAAAAGTAAACATGATGTACTGGGTAAAGGGAAACGCAGAAAATAGGCCTTTAGGAAGGTGATAGGTGTAAGGGGAGAGGAGTGCTCTGTGGTCCCAGAATTAGGTCTCAGTCTTTTGGTGCACCTGTGCCACTTGACTGACCTTAACCAGTGATTCCGTTTTTTTCTCTGCTGCTAGGTGAGACAGGATGGCTTAGAGGGCTGAAGTTGGGTATTTTCTTTCCTCTATGTCATTAGGCTCTAATAAAACCTAGGCAGGTTAGGATCTACTTGAGGAGAAAACCTAACCTCAGGTGATCCACCCACCTTGGCCTCCCAAAGTGCTGGTATTACAGGCATGAGTCACTGTGCCTGGCCAGTGTTTAGAATTTTTTAGGCTCTTGTCTTATTTAGATTGCCACCCTCCAGCTTTCATTTAACATATCTGTGTTAATAAGGTTCCCTGACACTTCTAGGCGTCCGGTCATCTCCTCACACTATTCAGTTACTCTGTTCTCCTTAAAATTGTTGAGTTTCTTTGTTCATTTTTCCAAAAACCATTCAACATGGCACATTTCTGTTATAATATCTTAAAAAAAACATTTAAATACTTCTCTATCAAGTATAGGAATGGTTGGTTTTAGATGTAAGGGGACAGAAGAGATATCTGAGAAAGGTAATAAAGAAAGTAAGCAGCCAGGCGCAGTGGCTCATGCCTGTAATCCCAACACTTTTGGAGGCTGAGACGGGTGGTTCACCTGAGGTCAGGAGTTCAAGACCAGCCTGGCCAACATGATGAAACCCTGTCTCTACTGAAAATACAAAAATTAGCTGGGCGTGGTGGTAGGTGCCTGTAATCCCAGCTATTCAGGAGGCTGAGGCAGGAGAATCACTTGAACCTGGGAGGCAGAGATTGCAGTGATCTGAGATCCCACCACTGCAATTCCACCACTGCAATCCAGCCTGGGCGACAGAGTGAGACTCTGTCTCAAAAAAAAAAAGAAAAAAAAAGAAAAGAAGGAATGGTACCAGCTCCTCTTTGTATGTCTGGTAGAATTCAGCTGTGAACCCGTCTGGACCTGGACGTTTTTTGGTTGGTAGGCTATTAATTGCCGCTTCAACTTCAGCCCTTGTTATTGGTCTGTTCAAGGTTTCAACTTCTTCCTGGTTTAGGCTTGGGAGGGTGCAATTGTCCAGGAATTTATCCCTTTCTTCCAGGTTTACTGGTTTATGTGCATAGAGTTGTTTGTAGTAATCTCTGATTGTAGTTTGTATTTCTATGGAGTCAGTGGTGATATCCCCTTTATCGTTTTTTATTGCATCTATTTGATTCTTCTCCCTTTTCTTTTTTATTAATCTGGCTAGCAGTCTATTTTGTTGATCTTTTCAAAAAACCAGCTCCTGGATTTATTGATTTTTTATCTCTCTATCTCTTTCAGTTCTGCTCTGATCTTATTTCTTGTCTTCTGCTAGCTTTTGAGTTTTTTTGATCTTGCTCCTCTTACTCTTTCAATTTTGATGATACGGTGTTGGTTTTAGACCTTTCCTTGCTCCAGCATGATACTGGCACCAAAACAGAGATATAAACCAATGGAACAGTACTGAGGCATTGGAGGCAAAGCCACACATTTACAACCCTCTGATCTTTGACAAGCCTGACAAAAACAAGCAATGGGGAAAGGATTCCCTGTTTAATAAATGGTGTTGGGAAAACTGGCTAACCATGTGCAGAAAGCAGAAACTGGACCCCTTCCTGACACCTTACATTAAAATTAACTCCAGATGGATTAAAGACTTAAACGTAAGACCTAACACCATAAAAACCCTAGAAGAAAACCTAGGCAAAACCATTCAGGACATAGGTGGAGGCAAGGACTTCAGGACTAAAACACCAAAAGCATTGGCAGCAAAAGCCAAAATAGACTAATGGTACCTAATTAAATTCCAGAGCTTCTGTACAGGAAAAGAAACAATCATTAGAGTGAACTGGCAACCAACAGAATGGGAAAAAAATTTTGCAATCTACCCATCTGACAAAGGGCTAATATCTAGAATCTACTAAGAACTAAAACAGATTTACAAGAAAAAAAAAACCCATCGAAAAATGGGAGAAGGATATGAACAGACACTTTTCAAAAGAAGACATATAAGGCCAATAAATCTATGAAAAAATGCTCATCATCACTGATTATTAGAGAAATGCAAATCAAAACCACATTGAGATACCACCTCACACCAGTTAGAATGGCGATCATTAAAAAATCTGGAGACAGATGCTGGAGAGGATGTGGAGAAATAGGAACACTTTTACACTGTTGGTGAGACTGTAAACTAGCACAACCATTGTGGATGATAGTGTGGCGCTTCCTCAAGGACCTAGAAATAAAAATTCCATTTGACCCAGCAATCCCATTACTGGGTATATACCGAAAGGATTGTAAGTCATTCTGTTATAAAAACACATGCACACATATGTTCATAATGGCACTGTTTACAATAGCAAAGACCTGGAACCAACCCAAATGCCCTTCAACGATAGACTGGACAAGGAAAATGTGGCATATATACACCATGGAATACTATGCAGCCATAAAAAATGATGAGTTCTGTCCTTTGTAGGGACATGGATGAATCTGGAAACCATCATTCTCAGCAAACTGACACAAGACCAGAAAACCAAACACCCCATGTTCTCACTCATAGGCAGGTGTTGAACAATAAGAACACATGGACACAGGGAGGGAAGCATCACATACTGGGATCTGTTGTCGGGGGCAAGGGAGGGACAACAGGGTGGTGGGGAGGTTGGGGAGGGATAACATGGGGAGAAACGCCAGATGTAGGTGACGGGGGGAATGGAGGCAGCGAACCACATTGCCATGTGTGTACCTATGCAACAATTCTTCATGATCTGCACATGTACCCCAGAACCTAAAGTACAATAAAAAAAATTTAAAAATTAGAAAAAGAAAAAAGAAAAAGAAAGTAGAGTGAGCATCCAGTAGGTGGTGGATTAATAGTAAAACTCAGCTGTGTAAACACATATCTCTATGCACAGGAGGCAGTGAACAACAGGGTTGGAAACATCTCTTTAGATAGCCATTTGAAGGATAAGTAGGCAAAACAAGGGCTTTTTCCTTTTATACATTTGGCTGAACTACTTTGGATTTACTTTTGTTCTGATCTGTAAAGGAAGTAAGGTAGGAAAGAGTGTATTTAATCACTGTAATAAGGTGAGAGAGATTAGAGGTAGTTTGTAATTGTTACAAAAATACAAAAATAAAGTGATTGTTCTGAAATTCAGCTGTCCTATACAGTGACTTATCTGTCACTCATCATCATTTAAGACAATGATTAATTTATTGTACAATCACTTTCTTTATAAACTTTGATATCTCTTCTATCCCCTTACATCTACCAACCATTCCTATACTTGATAGAGAAGTATTTAAATGATTTTTTTAAGATATTGTAACAGGTATATGCCACGTAGAATGATTTTGTGAAAAATGAACAAAAAAACTCAACAATTATTTAATGCCTGCTGTATGCTAGTGGGTAGTTATTAATTGTTGAATGAAATAGGGATTACATCTTCCTTTGGGAAGGTTTAGGGATCAGAAAATCAACAAAAGAAAAAAGAGAAAACTCAATGGATATGCATTTGAAAATTGTGAAATGAGGAAAAGAAACATGATGCTGGAATTGAGAATAAAGGACATAGACTGCCTTACAGTCAGTAGGGTAAGCCTTTCTGTGTAAGAGATATTTAACCAAACATGAAGGATGTGAAGGAGTTGGTCTTTCACAGAGGCCAGGATAGATTATTTTTAGGAGATGAAAAAGCCTGTAGGAAACTATATGCAATGGGGAATGCTCTGACACAATCAAGGAGCTGAATAGAAGCAAATGTCATAATAAGGGGGAGTAAGGAGGACAGTGTCTTTGCAAGAGGTCTTTAGGTAACCAAAAGGCATATTATATTATATAGTAACATGTTTGGATTTTATTCTAAGAGTAAAGGAAAACTATTAAAATTGTTAAGTGGAGATCCTCAAACTTTGATCCATATCAGAATCATCTAGTGGAGTTATTAAAAATTCAGATACCAAATTACTCCTGTAGATTTGATTCATTTGACTTGTGTGATAACTAAATAGCAGTATTGGTGATAAGTTTCCCGGATAATTCTCATCCACAACAAAATTTTAGAACCACTGATGTAAACTATTTTCCATATCACCACAATCTTATATAAGCTCTTATTTTCTAAGCTCATGTTGCCTAATTTCAAATTATATAACTTTATGGAAATGTTCTTTAAGCCATTGATTTCTTGTGAGAACTGTTTTCACTTTGTCTCCTATTTTGCAAATGTATACTTTATGTTATGCTGATTACAGGAAAATAATTTTTGTTTGCATTTATGTTTTCTTTCAGGTTTGCTATCCAGGCATAAGACTAAGAAATTATCTTCAGAAAAGGACATTCATGAAATCGGTTTTTCCAAAGGAAATATAATAGAAAAAAGTAAAACTCTTCATCTGAAAGGATCCATTTTGAGAAACGAGTGGCAGAGCAAAAGTGAGTTTGAGGGTCAACAAGGACTTGAAGAAAGATCTATCAGTCAAAAGAAAATCATCTCTAAAAAAATGTCAACTGAAAGAAAACATCCTTCTTTAACTCTGAATCAGAGAATTCATAATAGTGACAAAAATTGTGATTCAAACTTGGTTCAACATGGGAAAACATATTCTGATGTGAAACATGATTGTAAAGAATGTGGGAATACTTTTAATAATGTCTATCAACTTACTCTCCATCAGAAAATTCATACTGGTGTAAAATCCTATAAATGTGAAAAATGTGGGAAAGTTTTTAGCCATAGCTATCAACTTACTCTGCATCAGAGATTTCATACTGGTGAGAAACCCTATGAATGCCAAGCATGTGGGAAGACCTTTGTTCTTTACCCACAACTTAATCAACATCAGAAAATTCACACTGGTGAAAAACCCTATATGTGTAAGAAATGTGATAAGGGTTTTTTTACTAGACTGGAACTTACTCAACATAAAAGAATTCATACTGGTGAGAAATCTTATGAATGTAAAGAATGTGGAAAAGTTTTTCAACTTGTTTTCTACCTTAAAGAACATGAGAAAATTCATACAGGTAAGAAACCCTATGAATGTAAGGAGTGTGGGAAAGCTTACAGTGTATGTGGTCAACTTACCCGTCATCAGAAAATTCATACTGGTATAAAACCCTATGAATGTAAGGAATGTGGAAAGACCTTTAGACTTAGTTTTTACCTTACTGAACACAGAAGAACTCATGCAGGTAAGAAACCTTATGAATGTAAAGAGTGTGGGAAATCATTTAATATGCGTGGACAGCTTAATCGCCATAAAACAATTCATACTGGTATAAAACCTTTTGAATGTAAGGTGTGTGAGAAGGCTTTTAGTTACAGTGGTGACCTCAGAGTACATTCTAGAATTCATACTGGAGAGAAACCATATGAATGTAAGGAATGTGGGAAAGCCTTTATGCTTCGTTCAGTCCTTACTGAACATCAGAGACTCCATACTGGTGTAAAACCCTATGAATGTAAGGAATGTGGGAAGACCTTTAGAGTGCGCTCTCAAATTAGTCTACATAAGAAAATTCATACTGATGTGAAACCCTACAAATGTGTACGATGTGGGAAGACCTTTAGATTTGGTTTCTACCTTACTGAACACCAGAGAATTCACACTGGTGAAAAGCCCTATAAATGTAAAGAATGTGGAAAGGCCTTTATTCGTAGAGGAAATCTTAAAGAACATCTGAAAATTCATTCTGGTTTAAAACCCTATGATTGTAAAGAATGTGGGAAGTCCTTTAGTCGGCGTGGGCAGTTTACTGAACATCAAAAAATTCATACCGGCGTAAAACCATACAAATGTAAAGAATGTGGGAAGGCCTTTAGTCGTAGTGTAGACCTTAGAATACATCAAAGAATTCATACTGGTGAGAAACCCTATGAGTGTAAACAATGTGGGAAGGCCTTTAGACTTAATTCACACCTTACTGAACATCAGCGAATTCACACTGGTGAGAAACCCTATGAGTGTAAGGTATGTAGAAAGACCTTTAGACAGTATTCACATCTTTATCAACATCAGAAAACTCATAATGTAATTTAAGAAAGGGTTTTCATGTCATGCTCTATTTATAGAATATCAAGATATTTATGGCCAGAAAGACATTCTGTCAATGTGTTGATCTTTTTTTAGACATATTAACTTAATAAATGTATAAGTTTTATAATACCTCTTAGTTCTCATTAAATTTAGGAAAATTCACACTAGAAAATAAAGCTGTTAATGTAACAATTGTGGAAATGTGTTCTAGCAACAGCATATACTTATCATCTCTTTCCACTACTCTACTATCTGTGTGATATTAGACAAAATATTTGCTTCTTGGTACCTCAGCTGTACAATGAAACACACCTAAAAGTGTGGTTAATTGTTTCCAACATGTATGATACAGCAACAAGTATCTGGCCCAAACTGTTTTGAATTAATATTGGATATTACTGTTTTTATTATCATCAACATTATTAGTGAATTTCTTAATAGGAAGATACAATGAGGTGAAAATTTGAAAAAGTCACTTATCACATATTCCATGAAGTACTTCTTAGATAAAATCTGTGTTATGGGCTGAATGTTTGTGTTCCCATAATAATTCCTATGTTGAAACACTAATCCCAAGGTGATGGTATTTGAAGGTAGGGCCTTTAGAAAGAAATTAGGTCATGAGGATTGAGCCTTCATGAATGGGATTACCGCCTTTATAAGAAGAAGCCAAAGAGCCAGCTAGCTCTTTCAACCACATGAGGATGCAGTAGTCAGCAGTCTACAATGCACAAGAGGGCCTTCACCAGAACCCAAGCATGCTGGCACCCTGACCTTGGACTTTCAGCCTCCAGAACTGTGAGAAATAAACTTTGGTTGTTTATAAGCCACCGAGACTATGGTATTTTGTTATGCAGCCCAGAATAACTAAGACACTCCATTGGAATATAAAGAACATGTAAAGATCTGAATTCAGACCTCATTGCTTAATTTTTCTCAGAAAATTAAAGATGATGAGAAACTCTAAGGATGTAGTGAGTGGGAGGACCTTTAGAATATAACTATTGGGTTGGGTGCAGTGGCTCACACCTGTAATCCTAGCACTTTGGGAGGTGGAGGAGAGCGGATCACCTGAGGTCAGGAGTTCGAGACCAGCCTGGCCAACATGGTGAAACCCCATCTCTACTAAAAAAAAAAAAAAATACAAAAATTATCCAGGTGTGGTGGCAGGCACCTGTAATCCCAGCTACTTAGAAGGCTGAGGCAGGAGAATCATTTGAACCCAGGAGGTGGAGGTTGCAGTGAGCCAAGATCACACCATTGCACTCCAGCCTGGCAGATAAGAGTAAGACTGAGTCTTAAAAAAAGAAAAAAAGAACATAGCTGTTGAAGTATTAGAGGTGTGAGGGAATTTACCCATTTACCCATCATAATATAGAATTAAAAGGATAGAAAAAAGAAGGCTGTCTTTTTAGAATTTTTTTAAACTAATTTTATTATGAAAATGCTCTGAGGCCAGGCATGGCGGCTCATGCCTGCAATCCCAGCACTTTGGGAGGCCAAGGCGGGCGGATCACGAGGTCAGGAGATTGATATCAGCCTGACCAGCATGATGAAACCCCATCTCTACTAAAAATACAGAAATAATTAGCTGGACATGGTGGCGCGTGCCTGTAATCCCAGCTACTCAGAGGCTGAGACAGGAGAATCATTTGAACCCGGGAGGCGGAGGTTGCAGTGAGCCCAGATCATGCCACTGCACTCCAGCCTGGCAATTGAGTGAGACTCCGTCTCAAAAGAAAGAAAATGCTCTGAGACACAGAAACAATGAGTACATTCTATAATGAGCACCCATTTTACCCTCTACCTAGATTTGAAAATGTACAACTTTGCTTTTTGTATAAAATTTTTTTGCTATACCATTTGAGAGTTAACTTATAAACATCATATCATTTTGCACCTAAATCAGTTTGTATCTCCTAAAAGTAATGGTCACACATATAACCAAAGTACTAAAATCACACCCTAAAACTTAACAATTCCATAGAATATTATGATATCCATTCCATGTTGAAATTTCCATAATTGTTCCAAGAATATATTTCATAGACATTTAACAAGGATTTACTCTCAGGATCACACACTGTAACATTTTGGCTGTTCTGTCACTTTTAAACGGAACTACCCCTCATCTTTGTTTCATCTTACTGGCTTTTAGAAGAGTCCATCACAGTTGTCTTAGAATATCCTGGATTCTGGGTTTGTCTATTTTATTTCTGCACAATGTTGTTCCTCTTTCTCCTCTGTCTCCAAATGGAGACTTAAATAGCAGCTTGATTTGCTTCTGGTCATACATTGTTAGCAAGAACCTGCCATTATGTGCCTATACCTATGAAGTATAGGTATAATACAGTCTGTACACACAGGAGGCACATAATGGCAGGTTGTCCCTTTATTAGTGATGCTCCATTTGATCTCTGGTTAAGGTGGTGACTGCCAGATCTCTCCATTGCAAAGGTATTTTATTTTCTTTGTAATGAGTATGTAATTGGGTAATAATGTGCACCTCCTCTTACTAAACTTACAATCATCAACATATATAATACAAGTCATGAATTAAACTGGAAATCAAAAGTTAAATATTGACTTAACGGAAAGCAGTGATATTGAAATGCCTACATATTGAAATTTGTAGGCTGTGACCAAGGCTCTATTCAGTGGTAAATTAACATCCCTTAATGCATACAGAAAACCACAATTTGGGGATAGGACATTTTGTTCTCTGTATCCTCAGCACTATTGTGATGCCTTTTGCATAGTAGCCACTTGATAAAACTTGGGAAAAAATAAGTATTCAACTCAAGAAATAAAAAAAGGGACCCAATAAAGCAGATGCTAAAAGAAGGAACTAGTTAATGCAACTAAAATTAGAAATTAAGTAATAAGAATAATAAGCAGTAGATTATGGACTTACTTCAATTTTTCCGAATCCAATAAAAAGAAAAAAAAAAAGGGAGGGAGGGACCTGATGGGAGGTGACTGGATCATGAGGGTGGTTCCCCCATGCTTTTCTCATGTTAGTAAGTTCTCACGAGATCTGACAGTTTAAAAGTGTTTAGCAGTTCACCACCCCCTATCTCTCTCCTGCCACCATGTAACATATGCCTTCCTTACCCTTCACCTTCCACTATGATTGCAAGTTTCCCCAGCAATGTGGAACTGTGAGTCAACTAAACCTCCTTCCTTTATAATTATCCGGTCTCAAGTAGTTCTTTAAAGCAGTGTGGAAATGGACCAACACAATGTCTTGTAAAAATTTTCATTGATGTTTTTAGTTAAGATAAGCATGGTGCCAGTATCAAGGCATTTTATATTTGATGGAATATGGTATATGTATATATACACATGCATATACACAAACCAGACCCAAAAACTTATTTGAATTTAATTGTTTATCAAGAATTTCCTGAAAACAACTGTCAGGGCAAAGTTTTTAAATAATGTTTTCATTAAATTTTTTTTTTTTGAGATAGAGTTTCACTTTTTCACCCAGGCTAGAGTGCAGTGGCACAATCTTGGCTCACTGCAACCTCTACCTGCTGGTTTCAAGCAATTCTCCTGCCTCAGCCTCCTGAGTACGTGGGATTACAAGTGCACACCACCATGCCTGGCTAATTTTTTATTTTTAGTAGAGACAGGGTTTCACCACTTTGCCCAGGCTGGTATCAAACTCCTGACCTCATGATCTGCCTGCCTCAGTCTCCCAAAGTGCTGGGATTACAGGCATGATCCAGTATGCCCAGCCTAAGTTTTTATAAATGGTATTGGGACTATTATATACATCTGCATACACACACACATATAAACAGCTCCTGAAAATATAAACAACTTTTGATGAATCAGAAACAATGGAGAATATCTGAAATAGAGGAAGTACTGTTATTAGATCATCTAAGGGAACCAGAAAACAAAACACAAGAGTGTGCACTGCTTTAAAAGATGAATGTGACATAATAAGGGTGGCCTGGGCCTAGGGTTTGTCCCAAGGAGCAAGACTGGGGACAGTGACAACAATGAGATTGGTTGCTTGAAGTACAGTAATTTAACCTGGCACATCACCCTCCCTTAACCAGTTATCAAGCACTATTCTCTGCTTCCAGAAGGAGTAGGTGAAGCCAAGGACCAGTATTGTCCTAGGGGAAACAGGAACATCCCTATACCTGGGGCTAGTGGGCCAGGCATGCTGCAGCACAACAAACCTGCTACTCCTCTGTCTCTGTAAAAACAAGTCAGAGTGCACATCAGAGCAGCACATCCTATTTCTGCGCCTAAGCAGACTAGATCCAAAGTACTCTCCACTATGAAACTCAACACACATCCAAATTACCAAACATTTCCAAAACAGCTGATTCCCATATAATAGAGAAACAATGCTGAACCAACAGGAAATACTACAAAGGCAATAGTAGAATCAACAAAGCAGGAGTTTTGTTTAAGCATGACTATTAAGTATGAATAGCATCCTCAAAATGATATGATGGGAAATAGCAAATCTCTAAACAAAATCAACTAGAGATTACAAAAATTACTTATATGTCCTCGTGGAAACAAAATCTTTAACAGAGGGACTTCCATTTCTGGGAAAACGGAAGAGAAGTCCTTTTCCTGTTCCTCCCACCAAGTAAACTCAAAACCCTGAATGCTAAATATAAAACAAACATAAGATGACTATGAAAGGTGAAGAGAGCAGACTGGCTAGAGACCACAGGACCCTAGGAATGACACAGTGGTGAGTTCCATGGGCTTTATTTATATCCCAGACTTGAAGCTAAAGAAGCTGGCAATCCTGAAATGCCAATAATCAGAGACAGGAAAAAAAAAAGTCTAAAGAAAAGCCTACTCTCTATAGCTAAAGAAACAGGAAAGGGAGTCTAGCAAGACAGGAAACTGTTTTTATTTATTTTTTGAGATGGAGTCTCCCTCTGTCACCCAGGCTGGAGTATAGTCATGTGATCTTGGCTCACTGAGACCTCTGCCTCCTGGACTCGAGCAATTCTCTTGCCTCAGTCTCCTGAGTAGCTGTGTTTACAGGTGCCCGCCACCATGCTTGGCTAATTTTTATATTTTTAGCAGAGAAGGGGTTTTGCCATATTGGGGGCTGGTCTCGAACTCCAAGCCTCCAGTGATACCCCCACCTTGGCCTCCCAAAGTGCTGGGATTACAGGCGTGAGCCAATGTGCCAGCCAAGACAGGACACTTTTAAATAATCCCTTTACTCCAGCCAAATCCACAGAAAAATCTGTGGCCCCACCACCACCCCTGACATCAAAGGCCAAGTGGAGAGTCTAGATTTTTATCTTTAGAGGCAATAACAAGATGTCCAAACTTCCTGACCAAGTGGTCTCAGAAAAAGCCCAGTGTGAAACCAGGCTCTTTAATCCTCATCAGGCAGTAATAAGCCTCTCCTGGCAAGTATGGTGTCAATGGAATGGAGAACCTGGACCTTCATACCTAATGAAAATATTGTTCAGGAAAGGAGAAATCACGAACATTCTTAGATGAAACAAAGCTGGGAGAATTTGTTGCCAGCAGACCTACCCCAAAAGAAAGGCTAGGTGGGTGCAGTGGCTCATGCCTGTAATCCCAGAACTTTGGGAGGCCGAGGTGAGTGAATCACTTATGGTCAGGAGTCCCAGGCTGGCCAACATGGTGAAACCCCTGTGTCTACTAAAAATACAAAAATTAGCTGGGCATGGTGGTATACAGCTGTAGTCCTAGCTACTTGGGAGGCTGAGGCAGGAGAATCACTTGAACCCCAGAGGCAGAGGTTGCAGTGAGCCGAGATCATGCCACTACACTCCAGCCTGGGTGACAGAGAGAGACTTTGTATCAAAAAAAAAGAGAAGAAGGAAGAAAGAAGAAGAGGAGGAAGAGGAGAAGGTAGGGGAAGGGAAGAAGGAGGGGAAGGGGAAGAGGAAGAGGAAGAAACAAGAGAGGCTAAAGAAAATCTGAGGCCGGGCGTGGTGGCTCACACCTGTAATCCCAGCACTTTGGGAGGCCAAGGCGGGCAGATCACGAGGTCAAGAGATCGAGACCATTCTCACCATGATGAAACCCTGTCTCTACTAAAAATACAAAAATTAGCTGGATGTGGTGGCACGCGCCTGTAGTCCCAGCTACTTGGGAGGCTGACGCGGAAGAATCGCTTGAACCCAGGAGGTGGAGGTTGCAGTGAGCCGAGATTGCGCCACTGCACCACTCCAGCCTGGTTGACAGCAAGACTCCGTCTCAAAAAAAAAAAAAAAAAAAAAGAAAATCTGAGAACAGAAATTAAATATTAAACAAGGAATCTTGGAAAATCAGGACCGTAGAAGGAACACAGCAAAATTATGGGTAAAACAATGAACTTCCTTGAGTTGACTAAATTATGTCTGACAATTGAAGCAAAAATCGTATCATTCTTAGGTAGTTTTCAGTGTATAGAAAAGAAATATTTAACTTGATTATAATTTGGGATGGGGAAAGGAAGGGAAGTTTTCTACATTTAATTCAAACTGGAAAAATGTCAAACCAGTAGGCTTTGTAAGTTATGTATACATAATGTAATGCCTAGCAAAAGTGTCCAATATTTTGGCATTCCTGGGCCACACTGGAAGAATAATTGTCTTGGGCCACACACATGAAATACACTAACAATAATAGCTGATGAGCTTTAAAAAATCACAAAAAACATCTTATAATGCCCTAAGAAAGTTCATAAATTTATGTTGGGCTGCATTCAAAGTTCAGACAAGCTTAGCCTAGAGCAACTGCTAAAAAAAAAAAAAAATGGATACAAGTGATACACCCAAAAATAGTATAAATAAGAAAATGGCAGGGGAGGAAACCAACAACTCATCCCTTCACAAAAGCAATGAACAAACAAACAAAAACTGACAGAATCAACTCTTGAAAAATTTGGAAACCAGAGTAATCTACTTTTTTTTCAGATGGAGTCTCACTCTGTCTCCCAGGCTGGAGTATAGTAGTGCAATCTCAGCTCACTAAAACTTCTGCCTTCCAGGTTCAAGTGATTCTCCTGCCTCAGTCTCCCAAGTAGCTGGGATTACTGGCTCCCGCCACCACTCCTGGCTAGTTTTTGTATTTTTTGTAGACACAGGGTTTTGCCATGTTTGCCAGGCTGGTCTCAAACTCCTTACCTCAGGTGATCCTCCAGCCTCGGCCTCCCAACGTGCTGAGATCACAGGCATGAGCCATGATGCCTAGCCAGAGTAATCTACTTTTTAAGGGCTTCAAGGAGGCTGACTAGATCCATCTAGTACTAGCCTCTTCCACAAAAAGAAACCAAATTAGCATACAGACAATCACACTTTGAATAGATTATCTAAGGGAGTGCAAGGGAATGCAACAGAGAAGTAGTGGGAAAAACTGAAAGAAGGAGAGGCAGTCTGCTTGGCCAGGATAGTATGGGAGCCTGGAGAGGCTCTCTAATGCAGGGAAAGGGTAAGTGAGAGACCCCCAGTGGTCCGCATTCCCATCAATGGCTAATCTTAGCCAAGGGAGAGCCCCAGACCTTATGAGCCCTGAGACTAACATAGGTAGCTGCCTGAAGACTGCACAAGGGCATTGCTCCAGAGAGGAAGTGTGCATGCTGGGTCCCACAAACCCTTGAGTCCTAAGTAGCCATAGCATGGTTCCATATTGAGAGCCCAATCCCCACCAGAATCCATCTTGCCCTGGGGCCCAACAGGCCCTGCATCTCCACATCCCTGGAGCCCCATTACATTTGCCACCCATAGCTGCCCCAGGAGGGATGAGGCAGTAACTCCACTCCCCACAAACAGAGCAGCAGCTGCACATTTTCATGAGTGCTGAGGACAGATCCACTGCCTGCATTTGTTACCACTGTAGGCTTCTGCAGGACCAAGAGGTGAGCAAAACACATTCCTCCCAGGTGCCTGACTATGGCTGCTCCCACTTGAAAGCAACTGTGACGTCCCCAGTAGCACAGCTATAGCACAGCTGCTACTCCCCCTGCCCCGCCCCATGTATTCCACTGGTGGCATGGGGATAAACCCACCCCTGCCTACCATAGTCAGCACCTGTCAGCAGGCACCAGCAAATGGCTCAAGGACAGGTCCCCTGGCCTGAGAATGCCATCCAGGGGTCTGGGAATTGCCCAGTCCAGTTCACAACTGTTGACACCTGAACACTCCTCCCAGGGTCTGAGGTCAGGCCCACCCAACCTGCCGCTACCACTACAGCTGGCACCCACCTGCACACACCACCTGCAGACTTGGGGACTTGTCTGCCCAGCCCACTGCAGCCACTGCCAACACCAGTATGCACTGCATAGGTTCCAGAAGGTTGTCCCACCACTACTAGTGGCATAGGCCACACAATTTAGCTGCACAGGGGGTTACGGGTCACCTAACCACCCAGCCCATTGCTCCCACTCCTGGCACTCAAGCAAGCCACCTGGAGGCCCAAGAATTGGCAACAGCGGCTCACACCTGTAATCCCAACACTTTGGGAGACTGACGTGAGAGGAGCGCTTGAGCCTGAGAGTTCAAGACCAGCAGAGGCAACATGACAAGACCCCATCTGTACAAAAAGAATTTGTTTTTTGAGACAGAGTTTCACTCTTGTTGCCCAGGCTGTAATGCAATGGCTCCATCTCAGCTCACCGCAACCTCTGCCTCCTGGGCTCAAGCAATTCCCCTGGCTCTGCCTCCAGAGTAGCCTGGATTACGAAGCATGCGCCACCACGCCTGGCTAATTTTGTATTTTTAGTAGAGACAGGGTTTCACCATGTTGGTCAGCCTGGCCTTGAACTCCCAACCTCAGGTGATCTGTCCACCTTGGCCTCCCAAATTACAGGCATGAGCCACCATGCACAGCCACGAAAAGAATTTTTAATTAGCTGGGTATGATGGCTCACGCCTGTAGTGCTAGCTATTCAGGAGGCTGAGGTGAGAGGGCTATTTGAGCCTGGGAAGTTGAGGCTGCAGTGAGCCATCATGGCATCACTGTACTCCAGCTTGGGTCAGACTGAAACCTTGTCTAAATATAAAAAAGAAACAATCTGCCTGGACCCCTCTAACACCAGTGCCAGCATATGCTACTCTGGGACCAAAAGACAGGCATGCTCAGCCCCCTGCTGCCAATACTGGGGCCTGAAGACTGGTCCATGTGGCTGGCATCCCAGTCCCAAGTAAAACTTCACCACGGCCTACAGTGACAACAGTACCCTAAGCCACTGAGGAAGTCATAGAAACCACTGATACTGTTTGTAGTTGAAGCAATCATACAGAGACTACACTACTTCATCCACCTAGAATCAAAGCCAAAGTGCCTATCTAACCAACACCACAGATATATCTTCGAGAAAAATTCCTCCCCTGTGAAAGCAATTCAACACATTGGTGACTATTACACCAGATGTGAAGATATCAATGTAAGAACACAAGAAACATAAAAAAGCAAGGAAATATGACATAACCAAGGAACACATTAATCCTCTGACAAAAGACCACAACCCAAAAGAAATTATAAAATTTTGAAAAAATAATTCAAAACATTGGTCTTACTTTTATTTTGTAATGGGGTCTCGCTCTGTCACCCAGGCAATCATGGTTCAGTGCAGCTTCAAACTCCCAGCCTCAAGTGGTCCTCCTACCTGAGCCTCCAGAATAGCTGGGACTACAGGCTCACATCACTACACTCTACTTTTTTTTTTTTTTTTTTTTGAAATTAGAGACGAGGTTCTCCTTATGTTGCCCAGGCTGGTCTTGAATTCCTGGGCTCAAGTGATTCTCTTCCCTCAGCCTCCCAAAGTGCTGGGATTACAGGCGTGCGCCACTATACCCAACCAAAAATACTGATTTTAAAGAAGCTCAGTGGGATACGAGAGAACAATGAAAACAAAACAAAGGAATTAGAAAAAAATTCAGGATATTAATGAGATATTTACCAAATAGATATCATTAAAAAAAAATTCTGGAGCTGAAGAATTCATTGAATAAAATATAAAATACATTCAAAAGCTTCAGCAATACACTAGATCAACCAGAAAAAAGAATCTCAGAACTTGAAGACAAGTCTTTTGAAATTACCCTGTCAGACCAAAAAAAAAAAAAAAATTAATGAAGAAAACCTACATGACACATTGGGACACCATCACAAGAACAAATATTAGAATTTTAGATGTTCCAGGAGGCGAAGAGAAAACAAAAAAGTTGGAAAACCTCTTTAATGAAATAATAGATGAAAACATCCCAAGTCTAGCAATTGAACATGCAGATTCAGGAGGCTCAGAGATCTCAAAATAGACACAATTTTAAAAGGTCTTGGCTAGGGACAGCAGCTCACATCTGTATTCCCAGCACTTTGAAAGGCCAAGATAGGAGGAATTCAAGACCAGCCTGGACAACACAGCAAGACTCTATCTCTACAAAAAATAAAATAATTAGCTGGGTATGGTGGCACATGTACATAGTCCTGGCTATGCAAAAAGCTGAGATGGAAGGACTGCTTGAGCTCCCATTAGAGCTCGAGACTGCAGTGAGCTAGGATCATGTCACTAACTCCAGCCAGGGCCACAGACTAAGACCCTGTCTTTTTTTTTTTTTAATTGTACTTTAGGTTCTGGGGTACATGTGCAGATTATGCAGGATTTTTGCATAGGTACACACATGGTGATGTGGTTTGCTACCTCTAAGACCCTGTCTTTAAAATAAAAATTAAAAATTAAAAAAAGAAATTAATTTCAAATATGATACAGGTAAGTTAAAAGAGAATAGGAAAAGAAGATACACCATGAAAACACTAACCATAAGAGTGGCATTACTAATATCAGAAAATGCCAGTTTCAAAGAAAATCAGAACAGATTATAAAATTATAAAAAGGGCCTGGTACAGTGGCTCACGCCTGTAATTCCCACACTTGAGGTGGGCGAATCACTTGAGGTCAGGAGTTTGAGACCAGCCTGGTCAACATGGCAAAACCCTGTCTCTACTAAAAATATAAAAATTAGCCAGGCATGGTAGCACACGCTTATAATCCCAGCTACTAGGGAGGCTGAGGTAGTAGAATGGCTTGAACCCAGGGGGCAGAGACTGCAGTGAGCCTGCAATTATAAAAAAAAAATTATAAAAAGATCAATTCACCAAGAAAACATAATAATCCTAAATGCTATGCCACATATATCAGAGTTTCAAAATACATGAAGCAAAAGCTATCAGAAGGGGAAGGAGAAACAGGAAACTCATTATAGCTGAGAACTTTAATACATCTCTAGCAGCAATTGGCAATGCTTTCAAAGTTATAAAGGGCCTGGCGGGGCAGGGTAGGGAACAAATCAACGGTGCTGTCATGAAAATGCAGCCTCAGGGAAAAGATGAAGCCAAGGTTTATTCTTTCTGTGAAACAGCAGGGCTTCTAAGAATCTGTCATTTTCCCACAGCAGCCTCTTAGGGAGCACAATAAAGAGAAGGGTCTGTGGTACATCTTTTGTTTCATTTAATAAACCGTAATAAAATTCACAGGATACACAGAGTTTTCAAGAGAATTGTACTACTTGATTTACTACAAGCTTGAGCGTACAGGGCAGAAACACTATAAAGTGAAAAAGGACCTTTGGACTCCCAAATGTCTACAAGTATGAGAGTAGTACTCAGTTGTAAACATGGGCTACTTTTTATGAAGAAAAGAAAAACGCAGTGTGACGCAGAACCAAAAGATCAGATGGCAGGGGAAGAGCCATACAAAGTCATTTCCAAGGAACTCTAATCAAGGAGCTGGTTATGTGCGCCTGGCCAGATTTCAGAATTGTTATGGATGAGCAATTTCCTTCAACTGTTTTACCCATAAAACTTTTGAAACTGAATGCTTATTATTCTATACCTGTTCCATTATTGGATGTGGGTGTGTCAAAGAACTATAGATTGAAGTTAGTTCACAATATTGTGGATTGAAAGGACTCATACTCAAAGTTAAGTATATTCCAGGAACTGAACTGAAGGAGGCTTATCCACACACGGACTTCTTAATTTGTTTTTCTTTCCAACTTTTAGGTTCAGGGGGTACATGTGCAAGTGTGTTACATGGGTAAATTGTGTGTTGCAGGGGTTTGGTGTAGATTATTTAATCACCCAGGTAATTAGTACCCAAGAGGTAGTTTTTTGATTCTCACCCTCCCATCCTCTACTCTTACGCAGTCCTGGTATCTACTGTTCCCTGCCTTGAGTCCATGCATGCTCAATGTTTAGCTCCCACTTATAAGTGAGAACATGCTGGTTTTGGTTTTCTGTTCCTGTATTAACTTGCTTAGAATAATGGCCTTCAGCTCCATGTTGCTGCAAAGGATATTTTATTCTTTTTTGTAGCTGTGTAGTATTCCACATACATTTTATTTATTTAGCTAGATTTGATTTAGATAAGGTCCTAGACTTCAAATTGATGCTGCAATAGGATGAAATTTTGGAAGCCTGAGGGAAGCACATGAATGTATTTTCATGGGGCAGAATGCGAACGGTAGCTAGGAGGCAAAATGTGGCAGACTGTATTTTTTAAGATGGATGCAACGATATTTCCCCACCCACATGGTCTTCCACAGTATGTTCTTACCACTTTTCCATCAAGAGATGAACTCAAATTCCCCTTCCTCTGAATTTGGGCTGGGTTTAAGTCTCACTAGTAACCATTAAAATGCAGAAGTGATGCTGTCATACTTCCAAAGCTAGGTCAGAAAAAGCCAGCTTCCACTTGGTTCTCCTAGAATGTTCACTCCTGGGATGTCCATCTTGGAATACACAAACATTCTGTGAAAAACCCATGACCATGTAGGTGTTCCTGCTGACAGTTCCAGCTAAGATTCGTATTTAAGTTGTCCAAGTCCAAAATTCAGGCATGAGAGAAAAGAAGCTTGGAAGTGGATATTCCAGCCCTACCTGGACTAGGCATTCAAATAATCCCAGCTGAGACTCCAGACATCATCTAGTAGAGATAAACCATCCCTGCTGTGTTCTCTCTGGATTGTTGACCCACAGAATCTATCAGCATAATAACATGGTTGTCTTATGGCATGAAGTTTCGGGTGGCTTGTTATACAACAATCATTAGAACATTTAATATGCTTCTCAAAAAGAACTCTTGGAAAGTTAGACCAAAAAGTAATAAAATGGCTTTTCAGAGGGAACTGATGGAACAGATTGTATGGGACACAAACTGATGCATAAAACACATTTTGTTTTATGGTTTTAATTTTAAAATCACAAAAACGTTATATAGTCTTTAAGAATAAAATTAAATCAAATAAAAATGGCAGCCCTTGAACACTGAAAATAAATCAATCTAGCTCCAAATCCGGTTGATTACAACTAAGTAATTTCCCTCCACATTCTTAGTGAATGATATTTGAAGGACAGAGAGTGATGCCAAGAAATCTTCAACTTCATTCAGCATTCATTTTTGGTGGTAATGCTGGTATTATGTTGTAAGTATTTTATACTGCTTATTTATAGATCACAGCACATATATTATTTCATTGTTAAAAATCAACAAGAATTTCAGGGGAAAAGCAAAAGATGCAAGAATAAAATTAAACTTAAAAATAACGTGGTATTAAATTTGAACTCAAAGTATCAGTATGAACTCATAGTTTTTATTTTCATAAGTTAAAAAATCTTTTAAACTACAACAAACATACAGAAAAGTATAAAATGTACAACTCAATGAATTTTCACAAACTGACTACATCAATCAGCACCCAAATCAAGCAACAAAACATCACTAGCATCTACAGAAACCTCCCATTGCTCTTTCCATCACTGTCCCTCCTGCTATGTACCCCTTACCCCCCGCATCCCTACCAGTATCCTGACTTCCAACTACATTAAAAAGTTCTCAATTTTTGTATTTCATATAATCATATAGTACGTCCTCTTTTACATCTGGCTTCTTTGGCCCAACATTATGCTTTTGAGATTTATTTATTAGTCATAGGTTGTTCATTTTCATTGCAGAATAGTGCTGATTCAGAAACTTTTATTTCTGCAGAAAAGCAACAGTTCTAAATTTAGAAAGAATAGATGACTTTAGAACATGATGCCACATCCAGGGAAACGTACCTCACATCCATCTTCCAATACAACTAACTACCTGGCATAAGGTCTGAATTTTTCACCTTTGCCATCAGCTGTTTTGGTTACAGCAGTTATCTGCTAAAGTGGGTTCATATCCCAAACATACTCACAGGCATTGAGAGTAAGCTACATGGTAAAGGGTGCTTCAGATACATCAAGTTAAATAAAATTAATTAAACTCTCATTACTTCATTATTTGAGGAAGCTTACATTTTATTTTCTTAAACTGATTCATTTTAATATGCAGTACTTAATATGCTCATTTAACCACAGAATGCTTTCTAAAAATACCATCAAGCATTAGTGTTTCCTGGGAAATGGTTTCAAATGCTATCAAGTTGCATAGTCCATTTTAGAAATGGAATATAATGATGTGATACACTGAACATCATGACTTCCCAATTATAGCAGCATATACAGTTCATAATGGATGACTACAGTGAAATCACTGAAGTCTAACTGATATAATGATTTATAAGAACTCTGTATTAATTTTGAGAAGGTAATTTTAAAGTGTTGGGTTATACTTTTACATACATAAAATTCACTCCATTCTTAATACACAGAAAGCTAAAAAAAGAAAAGAAAATCAGCAAGAATTGAGATGACACTGGGCCTGAATCATACCTCTTTTACTATCATTATGATGTACTGAATGTAGAATGCCTAGAGTCTAAATATATAATTAAAGTCAGATGGATCAGGTCCAAGATATTCCACATAAATGATTTTCTCTTCCATACTTAAATAAACTGTTGGATACAATTTGCCACAGAAATTGGAATTACTAGATTTCTCTTCATATAAAAATTTCTAGATTTTGGTTTTGCCAGCCCTCCTCATCTAGTTCTTATAATCAGTTTTAGGTTAGTCTTGTATAACAATAATGATGGAAACATTTAGCAATTACCAATCCTTCAAAGATTTTACTTGTAAAAAAATGGATTATCAGATTCTCTCTGAGCCTAATCTCGCTCAGGAGTCTGCCTGATTAAAAAAAAAAAGTCAGATTCTAAATTATTCTTTTAGAAAGCATATCTTCTAACCATCTTAATTTTTTTGGTGGGGAGGACCACAGAGTTCTGCTCTTGTTGCCCAGGCTGGAATGCAATGGTGCGATATCCACTGCAACCTCCACCTCCTGGGTTCAAGTGATTCTCCTGCCTCAGCCTCCTGAGTACCTGGGATTATAGACATGCGCCACCACACCAGGCTAATTTTGTTTTTTAGTAGAGATGGGGTTTCTCCATGTTGGTCAGGCTAGTCTTGAACTCCTGACCTCAGGTGATCCACACACCTCAGCCACCCAAAGTGGGGGGATTACAGGCATGAGTCACCACACTTGTCCTAGCCGTCTTAATTTTTTCTTTACTTGTTGGTCTACTCAGGCTTTCTTCAGCATGTGAAGTCAATTTCAGTATATTTTTTTTCCACAGAATAATTCTGGATTTTCACTATTTTAAAATAAATGTATAGTGTATGTATAAACATATATACCTACACACTATACACACACACACACATATTACATATATACGGTATAGCAACTTATAACTTTAAAAATTCATAGCTGTCACTTTTATCATTAATATAGCTGTAGCTGTGTAATCTTTCATATTTCTATTCTGTGATCAAAACTGCCAAGGTCTTGACTATGTTAGTATCCTCTAAAGAAACATACACAAAAAAACCCTTTGGCTAAAATCTACTTTTTATTGTTTATTCCAGTGCTGACAATAGAAATATGTGAGCTACATAATTTTAAAGTTTCCTGTAACACATTTTTAAAAAACAAAAAATAGTGCTATTCATTTTAACATATTTTATTTGAACCAATATGTCTAAAATATTTCAATATGTACTCAATATGAAAAATTGAGATATTTAACTTTTTTTAAATAACAGTCGTCAGAATCTTGTGTTTTACATTTAACACCATTTTAATTTGGACTAGCCACATGTCAGTGTTCAATAACTTAATTTCAAGTGCTCAAAATGTTGCTAGTAACTATTATATTAGACAGTGTAGGTCTAGTCCATTAATTTCCACATTTAGCAGTAGTAATTGCTTTATTTTACTCATTCTTTAAACATATGAAGTGCAGGCTGAGCACGGTGGCTTGCGCCTGTAATCCCAGCACTTTGGGAGGCCAAGGCAGGCAGATCACCTGAGGTCAGGAGTTTGAGACCAGCCTAGCCAACATGGTGAAACCCCACTCTACTAAAAATACAAAAATTAGCCAGGCAAGGTGGCACATGCCTGTAATCCCAGCTACTTGGGAGGGTGAAGGAGGAGAATGGATTAAACCTGGGAGGTAGAGCTTGCAGTGAGCCAAGATCATGCCACTGCACTCCAGCCTGGGTGACAGAGCAAGACTATGTCTCAAAATATATATATATATGAAGTGAGTACCATGGGTACTATAATACAGAGATAGAGAGGTGAACTAAATAAAATGTGGGCACACAATTTTAACTTCCTGAATACATCATAGTCATTGTCATGTAATTATAGTCATTATCATGTAATTAAACCAATCCCAATGTGTAGAGCTTTGGCAACATCCACAAGATTTAATATGTAGAATTTTTTTAAAAAATTATTCATCTTAAATTGGTTATAACTTCATGGCTAACTTGATCTTTAAAAGCACATCAAGGAAAATTTTAAATACACAAAAGTAGAAAGAATAACAAAAACAAAAACCATGTAACCAAGACTTAGATTACCATCATTTTGCCAAACATGTTATTCACCCTCATTTTTCTTTTGCATGAAAAGGACATTCCAGATACATCATCTCCTGTGTATAAATTTCAGAAATTATCTCTAACAAATAGACTTTTACATAATCACAATGCTATTATCACATATAACAAAAAGTTTCCTATTATCTAATATGGTCAATATTCCCATTCTCCCAATTATTGTAAATATGTCTTATGTTACATGTTTGTTCAACTCATGATCTAAGTAAAAACCACTCTTTCATTGCATTTGATTGATGTCTCAAGTCTGTCAATACCTAAGAGTTCCACCTTATTTCTCAAAATGCCATTTTATTGGTTAGGAAACCAGGTCATCCCTCTTGTAGAATTACTCTTATTTTAGACTTAATTGTTCCTTTTTGTGTCATGTAATTTACTCTTCCATTTCTTGAATTTTCTCTAAACTGGGAGTTAGATCTTGAGGCTTAATTAAATTCAGGTTTAATATTTTTGGCAAGATGTATATATCTTACTGTATCACATTAGGAGGCAAATAATTTTTATTGTCTTTTTTTGTGAAGTTATTATCAGTGAGTTCAGATGTTGTCAGTCTGATCTATTCACTAAAGTTCACAACCTTTCACTGAATGGTCTCAACCTCTTGATTTAGTATTTCATTATATGTTTCACAATAGCTTTTCTAATACAATTTTCTATTTCTATTATTCTTTTTGCATTCATTAGCCTGAAATTTTCTAATAAAGAACTTTACCTCATTACCTTCTGTTGCCTTGAAATACAGTTCATGCAGGAAAAGCAGGCTAAATGACTTTCCCTTCATTTACACATTTTCAGAATGAGGTGGTTTCCTGGAAACCTCCATGTGTATACTACACAGAGGGAAGAATATGGAGATAATAATAGGTAAGATCAAAAGCTTTTCCACATTCACTCCTTTAATAAAGTTCGTTTTTAGGATGAATGTCCTAAAGTTTAACATAGTTTCAAAGGCGATGAAAGTCTTCTATATGTTCATTAACACATTCTTTCCTTTAAATAAAACTTCCTAAGTCAGTTTTGAGCATGAAGCAAAAGGGAGTCCTACATTCAAAAACCTTTCCTCTAGAATTTACTTCCTATGCTCAACATAAAATTCACAATGGAAGAGTTCTAATAATTATTAAGTTACATTATGAATTCGCTGATGGTAAGTAAGATGTGAATGTTGTCTAAATGCTTTTTTACATTCCTTACATTTGTATGGTTTCTCACCTGAATGAATTCTCTGATGTTGAATCAGTGATGAATGAAGTCTAAAGGACTTTCCACATTCCTTACAGTCATAGGGTTTTTCGCCAGTATGAATACTTTGATGTTGAGTAAGTTGTGAAAGCAGTCTAAAAGTCTTCTCACATTCTTTACACTTATAGGGCTTCTCACCAAAATGAATACTCTGATGTTGAGTAAGCTGTGAGAACAGTCTAAATGCCTTCCCACATTCCTTACATTCATAAGGTTTCTCTCCAATGTGAATACCTTGATGTGAAATAAGTTCTGAGTAACGACGAAAGAACTTCTGACATTCCTTACATTCATAAGGTTTCTCACCAGTATGTATTCTCTGATGGAGAGTTAGATGATAGCCACGACTGAAAGTCTTCCCACATTCCTTACAATCATAAGGCTTCTCACCAGTGTGAATTCTCTGATGGAGAGTAAGTTGTTGCCGCACTCTAAAGGCCTTTCCACACTCCTTACATTCATAGGGTTTTTCACCAGTATGAAGTTTGTGATGTAGTCGAAGGCCTGTACTACACAGAAAAGCCTGACCACATTCCTTACACTCATAGCACTTCTCAGCAATGTTAAGTCTCTGATGTCGAGTAAGGTGTGCATACTGTCTAAAGGCCTTCCCACATTCCTTACATTCATAGGGTTTCTCACCAGTATGGATCCTTTGATGGAGATTAAGTTGTCCTCTAACTCTAAAGGCTTTCCCACATTCTTTACATTCATACGGCTTCTCGCCAATATGAATTCTCTGATGTACTCGAAGGTCTGAGCCACATGTGAAGATCTTTCCACATTTTTTACATTCGTAGAGTTTGTCAGAAGTATGAATCCTCTGATGTCGACTAAGGTGGGCACACTGCCTAAAGGCTTTTCCACATTCTTTACATTCATAGGGTTTCTCACCAGTATGAATTCTTTGATGGAAAGTAAGTTGTTGTCGTACTCTAAAAGCCTTCCCACATTCCCCACATTCATAGGGTTTCTCTCTATTATGACTTTTCTGATACAGAGTAAGAGATCTGAGTTTTCTGTAAGTGGGCATTTTTTCAGAGGTGGCTTTTGTCACTTGCCTGAAACATACCTCATGAGGACTTTCTTGTCCTTCAAGTCCACAGGTAATTCTTTCCATTACCTTCCACTGAGATAAATTCATTTCATAAATATCCTTTTCTTGAAATAACTTTTTAGTGTCATATCTGGATTCCAAATCTGAAAGAAAACAAGACCAAAGCATATTTTCCTGTTCTAGACAAATAAGCAAATAAAAAAATTTATAATAGAAATCAATGACAAAAAAAAAAAAAAAGAAAGCCCAATTGAAGTAAATGAGCACAATGTATCTAAAATAGATAATTTAAAAGAAGCTAAAAGGAAAATGATGACTTAAGACCAGATTATTTGGGTGCAGATCAAAGTTTGAGACTCCCTACTTAAATTTTTTAAGTTCTCTTTGCAATTAGAACAAAGAGCAAATACTTTATCTTGAGTAACATAGACTCTGTTTACCACAAGGTATCAACTCAAGCCACTGTCCCCTTTGCTGTCCATGACCCTATCATGCAATCTTGGCTCACTGTTACCTCCGCCTTCCAGGTTCAAGTGATTCTCCTGCTTCAGCCTCCCAAGTAGCTGGAATTACAGGAGTGCGCCACCACGGTTAGCTAACATATTTTTAGTAGAGATGGGGTTTCTCCATGTTGGTCAGGCTGGTCTCAAACTCCTGACCTCAAATGATCTGCCCACCTCAGCCTCTCAAAGTGCTGGGATTACAGTCATGATCCACTGCACCTGGCCCAATCTTTCCATTTCTTAGAGTTTTTCACTGGCTATCAAATCTCCCAGGAATCTTGACTTGGGTTTGCTTTGTTGGGTTTCTTTCACCCACCAGGTTTCATTTTAAAAATCAGAAAAATGATCCCTGCTGACTTCATGTAATATATATTATTTGTTTTCTATCCTAGTCATTTATTTTTTAATTTTGCTTTTTTAGATGTAGTCTTGGTCTGTTGCCCAGGCTAAAGTGCAGTAGTGCAATCTTGGCTCACTGCAATCTCTGCCGGGGTTCAAGTGATTCTCATGTCTTAGTCTTCCAGGTAGCTGTTATTACAAGTGCCCACTGCCATGCCTGGCTAATTTCTGTATTTTTAGTAGAGACAGAGTTTCAGAGTGTTGGCTGATTTCAAATTCCTGTCCACCCGCCTCAGCCTCCCATGGTGCTGGGATTATAGCTGTGAGCCACCATGCCCAGCTACTTATTTTTTCTTAACATTTTTCTCAATTATGTTGTTATTCATTAATTTCCCCATTTACTATTATCTTTATTTTCTTACCTTAAACTTCCCCAAGGGGAGAAACAATTTTTAACTCACCAGTGAATAAAGCCACAGTTCATGTTAACTGTGAATTAAATTTTCATAATTAGTTAACAATTATGGAATATGATGTCCTACCTCCAATCTTAAACCTTACTATGCTAATTAAATATTCTCTTTTTGTCACTTCCTATAGAGATGGGAAACAAGCACATCTAGGTTATCTCAGTAAAATATATAAATAGAAAATAGTGATTTCTTTATACTCGATCATCTTTCCAATTGTGTCTCCATTTACACTTGCAGATATCTCCACTGCAGTTCAATTCCTACTTTGTATAGTCGTAAGTGAACTCTGACCCCCTTTCACAACCAAGGTAATGAGAAGCTCTAAATATTTATATTCACTTGGGTTTACATAACTATGCACATCTATGTCACAGGTTCCCCGTATCTTCCCTAAAGTCCCTATAATGCCATTTGGGTACTTCCTAAAGAATATTTCAATGATTTTCCAGGTGTAATGACAGGTTTATACTAAAGTAAAAGGCTATTAAAATTCTGAGCAAACAGATGTTTTTTACAAATGTGTATGTGCTAAAAATTTTTACAATAAGAATTCAATACTTTTTTAACAGGAAAATGTTAGGATTAGGGTTACAGTTAGGGTTAAAGCAACATTATTTGTAATATGCCCAAACTGGAAAGAATCCAAGTGCTCATCAATGGAAGAATGGCTAATAAATGATGGCATGTTAACATAACATAATACTATATAGCAACGAAAATGAACAATCTGCAACTACGTGCATCAAAGGCTAATCTCACAAACATAATGGTGAATAAACAAAACTAGACATAGAGCAATGTATACTGTACAATTCCATTTTTATAAAGTTTAAAAATGATAATTAATCTATGATGGTGTCAGGATAGTGGTTAGCCTTGGTGGGGAGGAATGACTGGAAGAAGTCAGGAGGGGCTTCTGGTATCCTAGTAAAGCTCTATTTCTGTACTAATTAGATGGGTATGGTCACTTTGTGAAAATTCACTAATGATTTGTTTATTTTTGTGTATATTTATATTTCAACAAGTTTACTTTTAAAAAGTATACACTAAAAAGATGCTAAAAAGCAACAATAATATAAATGGTGTGGGTAAAATGTGTCCAAGGACAGGTAAATGAACGGAACAGAAAATACTGCAATAAAATCTGTTTCCCTCTCTCTGTCTCTGTCTCCCCACCCAAAAAAAGCAATACAAAACTATGGCAATTGTCTAGAATTCTAGGGATAAAGTCCATTTATGGCCCCAATAAGACAAATAAGATATGAGTGACATTAATAAAAGCATCATAATTAGCTAAATAATGGTAGTAAATAATAGTTATGAAGTTAAAACAAAGGTTAAGAGAAAGATGGTCATTTCAAAGGATTTACCTGCAAATTCAAAATTAAAACCAGTAATCTAAAAGGAAAGCCAGTCAAAAATCAAATGAAAGGCTAAAACAGTTATAAGAAAGTGAGAAAGTGTTACTGTTCACAGCATTAAAGTCCACACAAGCTGAGCACGATGGCTCGCACCTGTAATCCCCAACTACTCAGGGAGGCTGCGGTAGGAGGGTTACTTGGGGTGGAAGGATTATTTGAGGCCAGGAGATCAAGACCAGCCTGGACAACATAATGAAACCCCAATCTCTAAAAATTAAAAAATTTTAAAAATATTTAAACCCATACAAATTGGCATAAGAAACAATAAACAATGGAAAAGGTAACGGAATAAAGGAAGAGAGCAGACAACACACAAAATAAATAAAAGTATAAACAAATTTGGACAAAATGTCTGTATTCACTAAGAATGAAATTAGAACAGGCTGTAAAATTTATTCTGTAAAATTTGAAGGTTTTCATTAAAAAAAAAAAAAAAAATGGCTGGGCATGATGGCTCATGCCTATAATCCTAGCACTTTGGGAGGCCGAGGCAGGCAGATCACCTGAGGTCAGGAGTTTGAGACCAGCCTGACCCGGACCAACATGGTGAAACCCCACCTCTACTAAAAATACAAAAATCACCCAGGTGTGGTGGCAGACATCTGTAATCCCAGCTAGTCAGGAGGCTGACGCAGGAGAATCGCTTGAACACAGGAGGCAGAGGTTGCAGTGAGCCAAGATCACGCCACTGCACTCCAGCCTAGCAAAAGAGCAAGAAACCCCCTTCCAAAAAAAAAAAAAAAAAAAGATAATCATTTCTATGAAAACTAAGTTGGATGTTTTGGAAGTATTGGCTATACATTCACATTGCATTTTTGTCAAAGTAGGCATGTGTGAGAAAATAATAAAAGACAGAAAACATAAAACATCAAGGATTCTGCCCTCAGATTGCTTCACAATTATCTTTATATTCCCGTTCTACCTCAAAGAAGTTGAAACTGGAAAGAATAGCCTATGTTTCATATGTACTTTAATCAAGACAGAATGGGCTAGACTTACACTGAAACAAAATGCTAAGCCAAACATCAAAAGATTGCACTATGATACACAATTTTAATGTTCTACCTCCTAAAACATGTATGTAAAATATATAAGTGTTCAAAATTAATAAGCCAAACACTAGTTTGGATTCCACTGAATTAAAGAGTTTATTCTAATAAACACTGCTAATGTGAAAACAAAACATTAGTAATCTTAGATCAAAATGAAAGAAGTGTTATTTCCATTTGCAGGGCATAAGCTTTAATTAAAAAGAAAATAGGGATAGGGTATGGTGGCTCACACCTGTAATACCAGCACTTTGGCAGGCTAAGGCAGACAGATTGCATAAGCCCAGGAATTCGAGACCAGCCTGGGCAACATGGAGAAACCCCGTCTCAAAATAAAATAAAATAAAAATAGGGAGGAAATTATCTTATCACATAATTCTCCCCAGAGGTATGCTGTTTCCAGAGGTATAATGTCTCCCCCACCCACCTTTTTTCTTCTGGCTGATATAAAATTATACAGAATACAGAATATTTATGACCAAGACAATTCTATTAAAATCAGAGATCTGAAAATGTTAAAACCCTGTAACCACAAAATTATACTTCTGAAAATTAACACTCATCTAATATTACATAATCCATACTGAATTCCAAGAAAAAATTGAATAACCCTCATATTCAGATGATAATCTACTCCTGTTTCAGCAAGGAACCAGACGCAACTGAAAGAAAAATATGTATTTTTCTCTCCACCACATTCTCCAATCAATATATATCTGAATTCCTACCATATGTGTGGTTTTCCTTCCTCAACTGGTTCCACTCTTTCCCATCTACTGAAGGTCGCTGCTTACAAAACTATCCTCTCTCCACTTCATCAATGTTCCTCTCTTTGAGATCATTCTGGTGAACCTATAAACATGCCATAATACTTCACATCATAAAATATATTCCCTGTATTCTATGTGTCTGCTTCCCTTTTACGGCAAAATTCATCGAAAGAAGAGTTTAAATTTATTTTTACCACCATTTTCTTTTTATCTCTCAATAACTCTAAAACAAACAAACAAAACACCTTTATAACAGAGTATTTCTAACACATCAAAAAGTAGATAGAACAGCATAATAAATCTCCATGTATCCAGCACCGACCATTAGCCCCAGGCCCAATCATGGCCCATGTATCCCCCAATCTACTTCCTTCATATTATTTGGAGCAAATCTTGGTATTACATCATTTCATGTGTACATAATATTCATCTCAAAAGGCACTTTTACACATAACCACAATACCATTATCCAAACCTAAAAACTGAATTATTCAATATCAAAAAATCAGTGTACACACTTCCATTTGTCTGATAAAATTTTAAACAACCTAAAAAGAATAACTCATCCAAACAAAGTTCACAGAACATAACTATTGACGTGTCTTTTACATCTCTTTTAATCTATAGGTTTTCCTATCATTTTTTTATTTCCCTTGTAATTTATTGGTTGAAGAACCTGTTTTTGGTCCTGTAGTTTCCCATATTCTGAATTTTGCTCACTACATTTCCAAGGTGTAAACATAGGCCTCTATCTTCTTCCTATAAGTTGGGGACAGGTTTTAGAAGTTTGACAAGACTTAGGACCTTTTGATGGCACAGTTACCTCATAGGTGATACTGTGCTCCTTCATTAGCAGAAACAATGTCAGATTGTCTCTATTTCTGTGATGCTATCAGCACTGATGTTCAATATCTAAATCTCATAATTCTTACGGGGTTCCAAAATGGTAATATTCTATCATTCCTCTTCATTTATTCACTGAATACTCTTATTAAGAGCAACATATGGCCAGGCATGTTGGTTCACACATGTAATCCTAGCACTTTGGGAGGCCGAGGCAGGTGGATCACCTGAGGTCAGGAGTTCAGGACCAGCCTGGCCGACATGGTGAAATCCTATCTCTACTAAAAAAATACAAACATTAGCTGGGTGCAGTGGTAGGCACCTGTAATCCCAGCTACTCAGGAGGCTGAGACAGGAGAATTGCTTGAACCTGGAACGCGGAGGTTGGAGTGAGCTGAGATCATGCCATTGCACTCCAGCCTGGGCCACAAGAGTGAAACTCTGTCTCAAAAAAAAAAAAAAAAGAGAAACATATCTCCATCTACTACCTATTCATACAATTCTTCTAAGAAAGAAAGGCAGGATAAATGCTTCTTTTCCTTTAAATTTATGCTTTTTAAATGTTAGTTTCTAGTAACTTCCAATGATAATTTGCTGTATTAATAATTCATAAAATTAAGTGTATTTTGTGCATTGTTAACACACTGCAGTCATTGTATGTATTGATGCTCAAACAGTCCCATCTCTGGCCAATTGGAGCCTCTTCAAATTGGCTCCTCTTCCCTGACCAACCCACGTTGGGGTCACCACCTGCAGGGATCTGCCCTGCAGACCCTGACGATGGATAAATAAAGTACACTGACACACAGATATTATGCTTTGCCAGTTCAGCTGAGGGTCCGTGGCTGCTTACAGGCTCCCTGGCGAGTGCTGTAAACAGTTGCAACAGCTGGCCCCTACCAGCCAGAGAGACTTGGATTTCTTGAGTAAAGTTTAATTGACAAAGGCTTGAGTCAACACCAGTAGAGTGATGAGATTTAAGGACAGGTTCCCATATCCAAAGCAAACACCTTTAGAGGGTAATATCTCTGGTTGACCTTCCCCAGAGAGGGCCATCCAGCTCAAAGGTTAGTTTTAAGACCGCAGAAGTAAACAAGTTAGTTAGGTAAACTCCCCTACATACCCTATTGGCTTTACTTATAAACTAAATGTAAAGGGGATTCAGGCTGCCTTCAGCCAAGAACTACAGAAAAAACACTTAGGCCTTCTAAAAGGGTTTGAGACTATATTCTATACCTTTCTCTAATATTTTTCCCTTAATATATTTTGCCACCACCCTCAGTGAATTCCCACAACCCCATCTAAAATTACTCCATTCACTCATTATAATTCTCCACATCCTTACCTTACTCACTTTTCTTCATAATACCCAATTACTTGAGGATATTTTAGTAATCCATTTACTGATTTATTTACTTGTTTACTGCAGATTCCTCACTACAATTTAAACTCCATGAACAGAGGGCAATGAAAAAAATATATACATAAAAGTCAAAATACAAAAGATGAGCTAGAAAGGGATTAGATCCAAAATACAGGTAAAACGGAATCACTAGGGAAGAAATTTTCCCCTACTGAAACAGAGGAAAGAAAAGGGAGGGAAACAAGTGATAAATGGAAGTATGGATGAAATTTCTTTGGTGGGGAATGCTGAGAAGATCTAAATTTTCTTCCCAAGTTTCAGGTCTCTTCTTCACAATCAACATCTAAGGGGTGTGTCTCCTCCCCAAACAGCAGGTCTGGCCATGCCACAATGGCTGGCCAGACCTGCTGTTTGGGGAGGAGACACACCCCTTACAGACCTCTGACTGATCAACACTTACCTAGGCTCCATCTTCTCTTCTCATCCCTCACAACCAACCAAGGCTCTTTCCCTTGTTCCAACAGGGTGATCACATCTGGTTTAGAAATGGAACATCCCGCTTAAAAGCAAATAATAGAACATAATAAAGAACTTATTTAAGACTTCAAACCAAAGGTGACTATCAGAATTGAAAAACATTCATAGTATAGAGTTACTTTAGGATCACAAGGAAAAACAAGAACAGACAAGTAGGGACCCGGTCTTATTTTAACTTAAACTTACACAGGCTCTGTCTCTTGAGAGAAAAGAATAGTTGAAAGCACTTGTTTCAAATCCTGCCTCTCTTTCCTATGTCAGTAGAGCAAATAATTCAACCCCTCTGTGCCTCAGTTTTCTCAGATGCAAAAAGCGGATAACAGTAATGTGCACACGTAGCATTGTTGTGAGATTTGATTTAAAGTAAGTGTTTAGATGAGTGCCTGGTACGTGTTAACCATTATATATGTTCATGAGGTACTACATTCGCTATTTTTTAAATATTATTTTACTAACTGGAAAATAAGTTTCTTGTCAAAATATGCATGCCGTTACATGCAAATTCGTGTATTTTAAACTTAATCACAAGCAGTTAAAATATGTCTGTTGGCCGGGTGTGGTGGCTCATGCCTGTAATCCCAGCACTTTGAGAGGCCAAGATGGGCAGATCACAAGGTCAAAAGATTGAGACCATCCTGTCCAACATGGTGAAATCCCGTCTCTACTAAAATAGAAAAATTAGCTGGGTGCGGTGGCACACACCTATAGTCCCAGTTCCTTGGGAGGCTGAGGCAGGAGAATCACTTGAACCTGGGAGGCAGAGGTTGCAGTGAGCTGAGATCACGCCACTGTACTCCAGCTTGGCAACAAAGCAAGACTCCATCTCAGTAAATAAATAAATAAGTAAATAAGCATGTTGTAGGAAATTGAATACTGTCCACTTAAGTTTTAACAAACTGTCCATTCAACCCAATATCACATACATTGTAAAAGCTCTTTTAACAGCTATGTAGAGCCAGACACCTCTGTCTTCCCATTCTCACTGTAAATGAGTTCATGAATAACATAGACGATCTATAGCGGTATGAAATCAGATTTCTTTGACAATGGTTTTGCCATGAGTGTCTAAGAATTTATACCCAGCTGTCATTAAAGAGCAGTAATAACAGAAAAGTCAAAGAAAAATGTAAAGGTCACCAAACTATGGGGAAAGATGAAGGTGCTTAATAGTGGTACCTACTGTCAAACCACAAAGCAGATATTTAGCTAGTTTTCAGAAAGACAGCCCAAAAATTCAGTCCTGTGAATGTCTAAGTTATCTGACATAGACAGGCTTACCTAGTGACACCAAGTTGCTGTAGTTCTCTAATATCACATCTCTGTATAAATTCCTCTGATATGAATTCAGGCATTCCCACTCTTCCTGAGAAAAGTCTACAGCCACATCTCTGAACATCACCAAATCCTGAAATGATAAATGCACGTGTTATTTGTAAGATAAATGAAAATATTTTGAAGATGGAAGAGGTGGCTGGGTATAGTGGCTCAATGCCTCTAATTCCAGCACCTTGGGAGGCTGAAGCAGGAAGATTGCTTGGGGCCAGGAGTTTGAGACCAGCCTAGACAAAACAGCGAGACCTTGTCTCTTAAAAAAAAAAAAAAAAAAAAAGTGGTCTGGGTGTGATGGTTCATGTCTGTAATCCCCGCACTTTGGGAGGCTGAGGAAGGTGGATCACCTGAGGTCGGGAGTTTGACCTCATGTTTCTCCATGACCAACATAGAGAAACCCCATCTCTACTAAAAATACAAAATTAGCTGGGTGTGATGGTGCATGCATGTAATCCCAGCTACTTGGGAGGCTGAACCAGGAGAATCACTCTGGGAGGCAGAGGTTGCAGTGAGCCAAGATTGTGCCATTGCACTCCAGTCTGGGCAACAAGAGTGAAACTCCGTCTCAGAAAAAAAAAAGTGGAAGAAGGATTTCGATGATATATGTTCACTTCATTCATCAAATAAACAGACTTGGGCTGGAAGCCTGTGAGGTGGGAAGGTGGCAGTAAAGATGTGAGTACAACTAAAGCAGAATATCTATATGTTCTTCAAGATTTCTATAACAGCCGGGCGCGGTGGCTCAAGCCTGTAATCCCAGCACTTTGGGAGGCCAAGGCGGGTGGATCACGAGGTCAAGAGATCGAGACCATCCTGGTCAACATGGTGAAACCCCGTCTCTACCAAAAATACAAAAAATTAGCTGGGCATGGTGGTGCGTGCCTGTAATCCCAGCTACTCAGGAGGCTGAGGCAGAATTGCCTGAACCCAGGAGGCGGAGGTTGCGGTGAGCCGAGATCGCGCCATTGCACTCCAGCCTGGGTAACATGAGTGAAACTCCGTCTCAAAAAAAAAAAAAAAAAAAAAAAGATTTCTATAACAAAAGACCAGGGTTCGGCAACATTTTCTGTAAAGGACGAATATTTTAGGCTTTGCATACCACATATGGTCTCCATTCCACATTCTTCTTTTTTTAATGTAATAATTATTTTAAAATGTAATTCGCTTGCAGGCTGGTCCAAAACAAGCTATGGTTTGTGGGCCAAATTTGTAGTATATATAGTTTGCCCACCACTGCTATGGCCAAAACTTCCTATGTACCATGGAACAGGAGATAATTTTATTGATTTCCAGACACATTCAGGTAATTATCAGGATTTCTAAATTAATTGAAGTAGCTTCATAGGAACACTACTTGCAAAGGACCTAAAAAGTTCTCAATAAATGGGATTTATTCTATTCTCTTTTCCTTTAAAGATAAAAAATAATGGCCGGGCGCGGTGGCTCAAGCCTGTAATCCCAGCACTTTGGGAGGCCGAGGCGGGTGGATCACGAGGTCAAGAGATCAAGACCATCCTGGTCAACATGGTGAAACTCCGTCTCTACTAAAAAACAAAAAATTAGCTGGGCATGGTGGTGCGTGCCTGTAATCCCAGCTACTCAGGAGGCTGAGGCAGGAGAATTGCCTGAACCCAGGAGGCGGAGGTTGCAGTGACCCAAGATGCACCATTGCACTCCAGCCTGGGTAACATGAGTGAAACTCCGTCTCAAAA